>NW_021617128.1:0-1016 GCF_004785775.1 Grammomys surdaster | reverse complement strand
CTGGGATCCAGGCTCCGCAGACATGCCTCTTCCAGCCCGGGGCCCCACCAGTTTGTGGGTGCTAGGCCTTACTTGCAGCCACTACCAGGCTGGCCTCCGCCCCCCCCCCATGAACATTGGGCCTGTCTAGCCTGGGGCACATGGTCCCAAGCAGTACCTTTACACACACACACACACACACACACACACACACAAACACACACACACCAGGCTTTTGCCCACGCGAGAATGGCTACTGAGCACCAGTAGAGGGACCGCAGCAGAGACACAAAGTATAGGAAAGCACCCTCAGGCCTCTGCAGGTCCCACTGCATAGGGGTTGATGTCAAAAGTATCCCCTTTCCAGGAAAAAGACATCGGGATGGGTATGGCTCATGCCTCACTGAACAACGACAGGAGGACCGGAGCCATTACAAGGTCCCCTTCAATTACTGGAGGTCAGGCCTCTATTCCCGCCTTTGCAAGATTGGAATTGCCACGGTCCTTCTATATTTGGAGAGAGGGGGAATTGTCGGGAGCCACCCTGCTTATACACTAAAGGCCTAAAATCAGCCATAGGCCTAAAGTCAGCAATAGGCCTGACATACATGCCTGTTCACGCCAAGTCTTGGGTCTCTGTGGAAAAACACTGAAAGAGATAGCTGGGAGTTATTGTAAGCAGACAGCTTTGGTGGAAGGCTGCCAAGCCTAGTCATAAGGCCTTGCAGATGGGTAACCTTGGTGGATAGTACCAACTTAGATAAAGACAAGTGAATCATAGGCAGAGTCATAGTGTCCTTTCTCCTGAACCTTCACCCAGCTGACACTCTGTTCTGGGAGATATCTGTACTCCCCGTTAACAATCTGTATTCCCCCTGAACACCCACATTCCTGCGTCATCTCCTTCCCCACATCCTGCCTTTTTGTGTATATAACCTGTGTGTGCAAAAGTAAAGATTACGATCTGATCAGACTATAGACAGGTTGTGTTCCTTGTGTTCACCTGTTCCCCCGTCTTCTCTTTCAGGTGATCTCCA
>NW_021617127.1:0-4512 GCF_004785775.1 Grammomys surdaster | reverse complement strand
TTTCTTTTTCTTTTTTTTTTTTTTTGGTTTTTTGAGACAGGGTTTCTCTGTGTAGTCCTGGCTGTCCTGGAACTCACTCTGTAGACCGGGCTGGCCTCGAACTCAGAAATCCGCCTGCCTCTGCCTCCCAAGTGCTGAGATTAAAGCCGTGCGCTACCACCGCCTGGCCCACCACCACATTTCTAAGGAGTGAATTTGGGATTCCATTCTTGCTTGTCCACCTGGAGCCACGTGACCTTACGCAAATGTACTTAAGCTCTAGCTAGGCTTCAGGGTTCTCATCTGTAAGGAGAGGGACTGTGAAGGGCGCAGCAGGGATGGCTTAGCAGAGGAAAAGGGAACGCTGCGGGTCAGAAAGGTGCTCAGAGGCTACTTCCCCATAGCTCATTGGCAGGGGTGGGACTGCGGGGACACTCGCAGATTTATACCGCACTGTTCCCCAGGTACTCTAGAGAACCAGCCTGCAATGCCCACAGACCAGCCCCGCCCCACTGTTGTAGGTGGGCCTATCTTGGAGGCCCTTCTCAAATCGGTTCGCTCTTGTGAGATCCCAAACACGCATCACGGCCAGGCTCAAGTTCAAGATTGGCACTTCACTTTTGTACCAAGAGCGACAGCTGTACCTCGTGGAACCAAGGCTCAGGGTAGCAAGTATTTAGCAAGTCTCCCCAAATCGACAAGAACATAACCTTTCTTCCTAACCGCGTGATCTCCCAATGTGCAAAGAAATGCCCCCCCCCCCCAGCGGACCAAGTGTGTCCCCGGCAGAGACAGCTTAGCTGGGCCTCGCCTTCACATCAACCTGGAAGGCAAGCAGTGGGCCACACACTGTTCCAATACTTCCCAGAGCCTGACGAGGAAGTGGCCCCGCGGCTGGTCCTGGCACCAGACGAGGACCACACCGTGACCAGGAAGAAGTTCGGGCAGCCCACTCTTCCCGCGTCGTCTGCCGCACCCCAGCCTGTTGGCCAGACCCTGCGCTGGGTAATTGGGACGAGAGAGGCGACCGGCAAGCTGCGGCTCCAGGGAGACTGCGCGCCTGTCAGCCGCAATTTGTTTAAGTGGACGGGACAAGCTGGGCCGCCGGGGGTTGGGGTCACCGAGGCCGCGGCCCCCAGCCTGGCCAGACCCAGGACCGCGGGGGAGCCCAGCCCTACTGCTTAACCGGGCTAGCTGGCGCCAGGGCTCCGGGAGGCGCGGGTCCGGTGGAGAAGCCATGGATGGGAACAACGAATGCGCCTAGTGTCTTCTACGGACCACTTTTCCTAAGCATAGGGCCACTCATGTCACCCCAGCCTTTTCCAGGTACATTCATATGTCAAGGCGCGCTTAGTGCCCAGTTATTGGCGCTCACGTGCCCCTCACTCAACTCTGCCACAGGACCACACATCCCCCAGCGTTCCCGCATCCATCCCATGCGGGCTCAGGCAAATCCACTCCGGGTCATGAATGCAGACACCTACAGGGACCTGTGCGATTTTAAGGATCAACTCTTGAGAGAGGACTTAGCCTTATCTCTTGACCATTTCGGTGTAACCCCGCCAAAAGACGGACCCGGCAGCCCTGCGAAGGCTGGGGAACGCAGTGCCCTCCGGCTCAGGCTACTGGTGCTCGATTTGGTTGTTATTTGGTTGTTGCGGGAAGCTGAGCTACGGACCACGTGAAAGGGGCCTGGGACCACGAAGCCAGCGCCTTCCCGACGCCCCCGCCCAAGACTGCCGGGGAGAGGGAGGGGCGGCTGAGCGCGCGTCCCCCACCCGTCTGCGGGTCCCGGGCGATGCGAAGTGACAGGGGCCGGAGCTTTGTTGTGGAGCCTCGGCCGCCTGGCGCCAGGCGCCCTCGCCCGTGCCCTCCCCCTCCAGCCCCGGGCGGCCCGCGAGGCGCCCCCCGGGGCCTCTTAAAGAGACACGCACACTCTGCCCGGGGGACTCCCCCAGGGGCTCCTGTTCCTGGGAAAGGGAGAAGAGTGGGGGTAGACCCAGGCGGGGGTAGAGCGAACCAGGAGCTGCGAGCCGCAAGGCGCCGCTCAAGAGGACTTGGGCCGCCCCAGCGCCCGTTTTCGATGATCCAAGGATATTCTAAGAAAGTTTGATTGGGAATGGGTCGATAAAGAATCTTAAGAGCGGTTAAGACAGGTCTTCCAGGTGACTGCGTGACGGTGGGCTGGAGCGGTTGGTGGAATCCCAACCTGCCAGGAAAAAGTCTCTGACCAGTCGCAGGTCAGGTCCTTAACTCCATAGGTGGGAATCAAATCCCCTAATGTAGCCACTGGGCGACAGCTGCCCGGTTTCGTGGACCAATAACTCAGACCTTCATGTTTCAAATCTCGGGCCTAGACCGGTAGACCAGCTGCAGTATGCTACCCAAGAAAATGTCCAAAATATGTGCTTCGTTACATACACATTTTTTACAAGGTACTAAAGTGCCTGTCCCCAAACACACACCTTAGCAAATGTAGTGCTAATTCAGAAAGCTGACCAGACTATTTTTTGTTCACCTCACTAACTGCCCAAGTGTGTTCAGACACATCTCTCCTGGAGGAGCCACATCCTGTCTAAATTGGAACCAATGCAAAGCTGCAATGGATCTCACACCAGCTGCGAATACTGCGAAGCTATACCTGAAGATTCATTATGGGCTGAGAAAAGAATGAGAAAAGCCACCTAGCCAAGAGTAAGGTCCTGAAGAAACACCCAGTGAGGCAGGCGTGCACAGGGCTATGAAGAATTACAAGCGCCTGGTGTTGGCTCAGATGTATAGGAAAAAAGGTCGTGGAGGCCAAACGACTCCTGCTGGTCTCAACCTCGCACTGCTGGGGGCGACCAGCTTTTAAACGCCTTTCTGGGCGGTCAGCTACCAAGTGCCCAGAGACCTGGTGTATGTATCTGAGAGGCAAGTTGCCTGATGCTCACCACACAGGGCTTGTGCGGCAGAATTCGCTTATTCTGGTTGGTTTGGTGGGAGTGTCCACTGTGGCTAGTTCATACCCTGCCTCCCCTCCCCAACAAGCACAAGGGTCGGAGTCACAGCCCTAAATAGGCAAGTATATGATCTTTTTATTTTGGACACACCTGATTATGGCTCCCAATTTGTGCCAAGGGCACCACCACACTGGGCGCAAAATACAACACACACACACACACACACACACACACACACACGAAGATGCATTGGAGCTGTTGCCAGAGAGAAAACGAAGACTGATCGTCGAAGGGGGTGTTCATACACGCTGGCAGATACCTCGATTCCCACCCGCATTACTCAGCATTCCCGAACTAGGGAGCCTTGAGCTTTCAAAAGACGGAAGCAAACTCTAGAGAAGTGAATGGACGTGAAGAAAAGATGCCAGTGTTTAGGAAGAGATGGACTTGCATCTCCAGTACCGGATGCAGCGAAAATTCGTTCTGGCGCGTGTGGAGAATCTGAGTTCTAGGATCAACTAGCGCGGTACCGCCTTGGGCTCTGAAGAAGGTGCGCTCACCTCCCTGGCCTCAAGGATCCATTTTCCCGTTCGCCAGAAGGTTTTGGCTTAGGAACCTGACGCAGACCTACTTTAGGCTAAATGGTGGGCCCGCCTGGACCCCCAGATTCCTGAGACTATGAGAGGAGGAGCAGATGGGGGGGGGAACCCCTTCATTTTTCCAGTGCAAGGCCGCGTCCCGCTCCCGCCCGTGCCGGCCCCATCAGGGTTCTGCCACGGCTCCCCACTCACCGGCTCCGGCCACCTGAGTTCGGCTCCGGGACCTCGGCCGCCCGAGCCTCCTGACTTGCCCGCCCACCGGCCTCGCTTTCCAGTGCCCGCAGCCTCCCTCCGAAGTGCAGGGACCCGAGGCGGTGACCGGGAGTGGGGTGGGAGGCCAGGATGGGGCGCAGGCCAGAGCGGCCGAGCCTCCCGGCGCGGGAGGGAAAGGGCGCCCCCTCTCCTCTCCGGAACGTGTCAATGCTTTGCACTTGGGGCCGGCATGCGGCTAGGGGTCCTTCCCCAAGGCCCTGGGACCCGGGCGCCCCCTGCCTCGGGCCCTTTCGGAGGGTCAGATCGGCCCAGTGCGCTTTCCAGCCCTCGCCCAGGCAGCGACCGGCGCGGGCGGCAAGGTGGGGGCCAGGCCAGGGGGAGGGGTCTCGGGGCCCGCTGGCCCGTCATTGGTTAATATTTTATTCTGTTGACATGTTTTCTTACTGCTGAGGCTTCCGACACCTTCTCCCTGGCCCCCCTTCCCGTCCAGAGCTTGGCCTGAGCTGTCAAAACCCCGCCCCCGGAGACCCACAATTGGTCCAAAAAGCGTAAAATCAGCAATCAAGGGGGGCCTGGCTCGTTAGCGCAGGGGATCCGAACAGGGCAGGACATGTGAGATAGTCACAGTTTTCCAGAGATCAGGACAAGATCTAACCAGTCGCGCGTGGTCCCCGGCGCCGGAGCCGGCCAGCCCAGCCCAGCCCAGCCCCGCGCAGAGCCCCCTCCGCCCCCGCGTCCAGAGCCCCGCGCCCCTTGAGGTGCGCGGGACGGGGAGCAGG
>NW_021617126.1:0-7750 GCF_004785775.1 Grammomys surdaster | reverse complement strand
ATATTATTTGCAACTATTGTGAAGGGTGTCATTTCCCTAATTTCTTTTTCAGTCTGTTTATCTTTCATGTAGAGGAAGGCTACTGATTTGTTTGAGTTGATTTTATAACCAGCCACTTTGCTGAAGTTATTTATCAGGTTTAGGAGTTCTCTGGTGGAAGTTTGGGGGTCACTTAAGTATACTATCATATCATCTGCAAATAGCGATATTTTGACTTCTTCCTTTCCTATTTGTATCCCTTTGACTTCTTTTTGCTGTCTAATTGCTCTGGCTAAGACTTCCAGTACTATATTGAATAGGTAGGGGGAGAGTGGGCAACCTTGTCTAGTCCCTGATCTTAGTGGGATTGCTTCAAGTTTCTCTCCATTTAGCTTGATGTTGGCTACTGGTTTGCTGTAAATTGCTTTTACTATGTTTAGGTAGGGGCCTTGAATTCCTGATCTTTCCAAGACTTTTATCATGAAGGGATGTTGAATTTTGTCAAATGCTTTCTCAGCATCTAGTGAGATGATCATGTGGTTTTTTTCTTTAAGTTTGTTTATATAGTGGATTACGTTGATGGATTTCCGAATATTGAACCATCCCTGCATTCCTGGGATAAAACCTACTTGATCATGATGGATGATTGTTTTGATGTGGTCTTGGATTCGGTTTGCTAGAATTTTATTGAGTATTTTTGCATCGATGTTCATAAGGGAGATTGGTCTGAAGTTCTCTTTCTTTGTCAGGTCCTTGTGGGGTTTGGGTATGAGTGTAATTGTAGCTTCATAGAACGAATTGGGTAGTGTTCCTTCTGTCTCTATTTTGTGGAATAGTTTGAAGAGAATTGGTATTAGGTCTTCCTTGAAGGTCTGATAGAATTCAGCACTAAAACCATCTGGTCCTGGGCTTTTTTTAGTGGGGAGGCTTTTGATGACTGCTATTTCCTGAGGGGTTATGGGACTATTTAGATGGTTTATCTGCTCCTGGTTTAACTTCGGTACCTGGTATCTGTCTAGGAAATTGTCCATTTCATCCAGGTTTTCCAGTTTTGTTGAGTATAGGGCTTTGTAGTAGGATCTGATGATTTTTTGAATTTCTTCAGTTTCTGTTGTTATGTCTCCCTTTTCAGTTCTGATTTTATTAATTTGGATACTGTCTCTGTGCCCTCTGGTTAATCTGGCTAAGGGTTTATCTATCTTGTTGATTTTCTCAAAGAACCAACTCCTGGTTTTATTGATATTTTGTATTGTTCTTTCTGTTTCTATTTGGTTGATTTCAGCCCTGAGTTTGATTATTTCCTGCCTTCTACTCCTCCTGGATGTATTTGCTTCTTTTTGTTCTAGAGCTTTTAGTTGTGCAGTCAACTTGTTAGTGTGTGCTCTTTCCAGTTTCTTTTTGTAGGCACTTAGAGCTATGAGCTTTCCTCTTAGCACTGCCTTCATGGAGTCCCACAAGTTTTGGTATGATGTGTCCTCATTTTCATTGAATTCTAAAAAGTCTTTTATTTCTTTCTTTATTTCTTCCTTGACCAAGTCATCATTGAGTAGAGAGTTGTTCAGTTTCCATGTGTACGTGGGTTTTCCATTGTTTTTGTCATTATTAAAGACCAGTCTTAGTCCGTGGTGATCTGATAAGATGCAAGGGATTATTTCAATCTTTTTGTATCTGTAGAGGCTTGTTTTGTGACCAATTATATGGTCTATTTTGGAGAAGGTACCATGAGGTGCTGAGAAAAAGGTATATTCTTTTGTTTTAGGATGAAATGTTCTATAGATGTCTGTTAAGTCCATTTGGTTCATAACTTCTGTTAATTTCAAAGTGTCTCTGTTTAGTTTCTGTTTCCATGATCTGTCCATTGCTGACAGTGGGGTGTTGAAATCCCCCACTATTATTGTGTGAGGTGTAATGTGTGTTTTGAGCTTTAGTAAAGTTTCTTTTATGTATGTAGGTGCCCTTGCATTTGGAGCATAGATGTTCAGAATTGAGAGTTCACCTTGGTAGATTTTTCCTTTGATGAGTATGAAGTGTCCTTCCTTATCTTTTTTGATTAATTTTGGATGAAAGTCGATTTTATTTGATATTAGAATGGCTACTCCAGCTTGTTTCTTGGGACCATTGGCTTGAAAAATTGTTTTCCACCCTTTTATTCTGAGGTAGTGTCTGTCTTTGTCACTGAGGTGCGTTTCTTGTATGCAACAAAATTCTGGGTCTTGTTTGTGTATCCAGTCTGATAGTCTTCGTCTTTTTATTGGGGAATTGAGACCATTGATGTTAAGAGATATTAAGGAAAAATGATTGTTGCTTCCTGTTATTTTTGTTATTAGAGGTAAAGTTATGTTTGTATGTTTTTTGGGGGTTGTTGGAAGATTACTTACTTGCTTTTCCTAGGTTGTAGTTTCCCTCCTTGTGTTGGCATTTTCCATCAATTATCCTTTGAAGTGCTGGGTTTGTGGGAAGATATTGTGCAAATTTGGTTTTGTCATGGAATATCTTGGTTTCACCATCTATAGTGATTGAGAGTTTTGCTGGGTATAGTAATCTGGGCTGGCAATTGTGTTCTCTTAGTGTCTGTATGATGTCAGTCCAGGCTCTTCTGGCTTTTATAGTCTCTGGTGAGAAGTCTGGTGTAATTCTTATAGGTCTGCCTTTATATGTTACTTGACCTTTTTCCCTTACTGCTTTTAGTATTTTTTCTTTGTTTTGTGCATCTGATGTTTTGATTATTATGTGACGGGAGGTATTTCTTTTCTGGTCTAGTCTATTTGGTGTTCTGTAGGCTTCTTGTATGTTTATGGGCATCTTGTTCTTTAGGTTAGGGAAGTTTTCCTCAATAATTTTGTTGAAGATATTTACTGGCCCTTTAAGTTGGGAATCTTCATTCTCATCTATACCTATTATCCTTAGGTTTGGTCTTCTCATTGTGTCCTGGATTTCCTGGATGTTTTGAGTTAGGAGTTTTTTGCATTTTGCATTTTCTTTGACACCTGTGTCAATATTTTCCACCGTATCTTCTGCATTTGAGATTCTCTCTTCTATCTCTTGTATTCGGTTGGTGATGCTTGCGTCTGTGACTCCTGATCTCTTTCTTAGGTTTTCTATCTCCATGGTTGTCTCCCTTTGAACTTTCTTTATTGTTTCTATTTCTAGTTTCAGATCCTGAATGTTTTTGTTTAATTCCTTCTTTGTGTTTTCTTGCATTTCTTTAAGGGATTTCTGTGATTCCTCTTTAAGGGCTTCTATCTGTTTACTTGTACTCTCCTGTATTTCTTTAAGGGAGTTACTTAATTCCTTCTTATAATCCTCTATCATCATCATGAGAAGTGATTTTAATTCTGAATCCTGCTTTTCAGGTGTGATGGGGTGTTCAGGGCTTGCTATATTGGGAGAATTGGGCACTGATGATGCCAAGAAACTTTGGTTTCCGTTGCTTATGTTCTTGCGCTTGCCTTTCGCCATCTGGTTAACTCTAGTGGTACCTGCCCTCACTGTGTGAAACTGGAGTCTGTATTTCCAGTTATCTTGCTTATTGCAGAGCTCCTCAGAGTCCAGAGGTCTCTGTGGTCTTATGCTCCTAATCTCCTGGGTGGAATAACTCCTGGGACTCAGGCCACCTCTTGGATCTGGAAATCCTTCTGCTCTGAGTGCAGTGGGTCCTCGATGACTCAGGATTCAGTTTCAGCTGCTCTGAGTGCAGTGGCTCCAGCTGCTCTGAGTGCAGTGGCTCCTGGATGACTCAGAATTCAGTTTCTCAACAGGACAGGAGCAGACCGACTCTGTGTCAGCTGCTCTGAGTGCAGTGGCTCCTGGATGACTCAGGATTCAGTTTCTCCACAGGACAGGAGCAGACCAACTCTGTGTCTGCTCCAGCCCAGAGGACCAGGCAGGGGCAGAAGGGAAGTGGAATTCCGGAGGGGCGGGGTTTGGGTAGCTGCTGTGCCCTGGATGTCCCTGGCTCCCCGATCTATCTCTGGGGTTTAGGGAATGAGATGGAGATCTTACCAGCTGCTCTGAGTGCAGTGGCTCCTGGATGACTCAGGATTCAGTTTCTCAACAGGACGGGAGCAGACCGACTCTGTGTCTGCTCCAGCCCAGAGGACCAGGCAGGGGCAGAAGGGCGAATGAGTGGTCTTAACACCTCATTATTTTATGATTTGTCCACACTGTCCATCAGAATAAGCTCCTGTGTAGAACAGAGGTAACTATAGCCCTAATTCTAATTTCAGGTTAAGAGGTAACTTCAGCTCTAAATTTGTTGTGGTACCTTCTTCTGGAGAGGCATATCATATGCAGCCCCTAATCTTATTTGCCATGTAACTGCCTGAGTGTATAGTAAGTAGAGGTTTTTAACCTGATATGCTGCAAATTTTCTGAGTGATTACTGGAGCATATGCTCCAAGAATATCTTGGGAGTCAGAACTTCTTAAGGAGATCTCTGGCATCTTTATTTGAGTCAGAACCGCCAGAATGTAAGGAAATCCCTCAAGTAGTGCCAGATAAGGATATATCCCAAAAAAGAGAAGAGATAATATACTCGAGATTTTCCTTGGAAAATTTAGAAGCAATACCCCTGAAGAAGGCATACATGATTCATGAAATGTTTCTCATCAATCCAGTATACCCAAGTTGTACAAATGTTAACCCCGACTAAGCATTCAATATGTGGAGATTAAGTCCAAAAGTGAAGAACTGCATGAGGTTGATTGTATCATTTGGGTTATCTTTGCTAGATCTTTGTCAAGTATCTGGGCTAGTTTTATGACTTTTTCTGTATGCCTTAGATATGACTGTGGCATGGGGAATATCATTGAACTCAACTGCACAGGAAAAATATCCATACACTGATAGCACAGGCACTTAGACTAAAAATTAATATGAGAACACATGAAACTGAAAAACTTCTGTACAACAAAGTACACCATTATTTAGACAACCTAAAATGATTCATAGAAAACAGAAGGGCAATATTCAAAATATATAAAGTAATATATATCACATAAAAAACTATGGAACATTTAAACAATGGAATATTACTCAGTCATTAAAAATGAAGTCATGAAATTTTAGCCACATGAGTGGAACTAAAGAAAAACTCCTTTTTGAGGTAGTTCATACCAAGAAAAAATATAAAATATTTCTATTTATATGTTGATATTAGATGTCAAGTCATTGTTATAAAAGCTAAAATCCATAGAACCATAGAGGTTATGTATAGATTAGGTTATATATGTGTGTGTGTGTGTGTGTGTGTATGTGTGTGTGTGTGTGTGTGTGTGTGTATGTGTGTGTGTGTATTTGTGTGAGGAAAAAATAATCCAATTAAATACTGGGTGTGTATCTAAGCAAAATTTGTCAATAGAGGAAACTCAAATAAGTGAGGGACAAAGAAACTTTAAACCACTCTAGTCATCACAAAAAAGAAAATCAAAACTACTTTAAGTATTTGTCTTATACCTATCAACATTCCTAAGATCAATAAAGTAATTCCTAGTGAAACTGTGAATTTTTACATCTACTTTGAAATTTAATATGGTGGCTCTTCAAGATGTGGGGATCTATCTAAACCAAGTTCCTGCTATCACTCTTAAGCATTTGCTCAAAGGACATTTCCTCCTACCACAGAAACACTTTCTCAATCATGTCCATCAAAGTTCTCTTAATAATAGCCAGAAATTGGAAACAAACTAGATGTTCTTCAACATAAAAAACTGTGGAACATTTACACAGTGGAATATTACTCAGCCATTAAATATTAAGTCATGAAATTTTAGCCACATAGGTGGAACTAAAGAAAAATTCATCCTTTTTGAGTTAGCTCATACCAAGAAAAAATATATAATACATCCACTTATATGTTGATATTAGATATCAAGGCATTGATATGAAAGCTAAAATCCATAGAACCATAGATAGAAACATAGAGGTTATGTATAGGTTAGGTTGAGGAGTAGGGTGCACAGATACATTTCCCTAGAAATGGGAATCAGAACAAAATAGTTATAGATGGGTGAGCCAGGGCATTGTGCTGGTAGAAGAACCAGGATGGAATAGGGCACTATACAGACAATTTGAGTGGTACTATGGAAAGCCGTAGAAGTTTCTTAAAATATATATGTATGAAAGGTGATCTAAATGAAATCACAAATAACAAAGGATACAACTCCATGTGATACTTTCTTGTTACCAAATAAAGCTACCAGTACTGGGAATGGGTTCTCATAATTATTAGCCAAAGAATTCTCATGGGAATATCAAACAACCCACGTTGTTGCCAAGCCTTATGGTTGCTTTCAACAACCCAACTGCTCCAGTTTCAATTGCTGAATCACACACATACACACACAAATTGTGAACACATAAAGTTGAGCTGCCTACCTAGAGCTTTCACCCCTATTGGTTAGTGTTCTTGTAGCCAGAACACACTCTGAATGTTATCAATAAAGAACCAAAGAAGAAAGATAAGCATCAACCTCGATACAAGCTACAGTGGGATCCTCTCTGCAAATAATAATAATAATAATAATAATAATAGTGCAATGGTAGGACAAATAATGTAAAACTAATCAACTACTACCTGATTAGAGTTAAGCTCCAATCCATGTGATGGCATCCTGTTTTGGATTTGGTATAATGTTCGTATTACATTAATTAGGTCCCCAAAACTGTACGAAAATCCACACACAAGACACTTAGGGTCTTTGTCCTCAGTTGGTTTTGATTGGTAAAGTTGCTGGGGGCCAATGTCTAAGCAAGGAGACAGAGGCGGAACTTTAGAATTTCTGGGTTTGGGACTGAGGAAGGAGCAGGAGGGGAGAGGTGTTGTGCTAAGGAAGGAGCAAACACCGGGCCTGAGAGGTACAGATAAGAGAACATAGCAATCATGTAAGAGTCAGGGATCATGGCCTAGGAGGGCTACAGGTCTAGGTCTGGGGCAACAAAGATGAAATATAGATTTAAGTAAGTATTAACTCAGGAATATCAGAGAAGAATATATCTGATGCATAGAGCTTAAGACTTGGCCCAGCCATAGATTTGTTCAAGACATATTAAAATATAAGGCCGCATGTCTGTGTTTTTCATTCAGGAACCCAGAATATTGGCATGGGTAGCAAGGAACTTAGAGAAGATTTTAACTGTCAACTACAACAGAAGTTATACCTGAAAATTCTGGGCAGAGCTTATCATTGGGATGGTGGTGTCAAGAGTATTAAGCTCTGCCCACATAATGTGGCAATGGTTAGTTTTCATCTCAGGCATTATCGACCTTCCTGGGCCTGTGTTGGCACTAGATTGGTGATTATCTAAGGCTAGCTCCTGCCAGTGCTGCGTGTCACCTGGAGGGGATCATCTCAGTCTAACTGTCTGACTGGATCTCATTGAGCTGGACTGGTGATCATCTAGGACTCGCTTCAGTGCCCCCACCCCACCTCCTCACCGGCTGCCAGTTGGGCATTTTTTTCCTCTTGAGCTTGTTCTTGGCTTGGCTGCTGTCTCTTTGTTTTCTAACGAGAAACAGAAAGAAGGTGAATTCCAATGGAAGGAACAGGAAGGAATACAGAAAGAGGGAAACAAAATCAGAATATATTGTATGAAAAATCTATTTTCAATAAAAGCAAAAAAGTAATTTTAATATAAATTTTATATTTTACAAAATTAAAATTTAACTGAGTAGGATATACTTGCTGAATCATTCAAAAGTACAACTGTAAGAAAGCCTAAATCCCGGAGTCTAATTTCTTGAGTTCTTTGTATATATTGGATATTAGCCCTC
>NW_021617125.1:0-5895 GCF_004785775.1 Grammomys surdaster | reverse complement strand
GGAGAGGGAGAGGGAGAGGGAGAGGGAGAGGGAGGAGAGGGAGAGGGAGAGGGAGAGGGAAATTTTTCTCATGTAGCCCAGGCTGGCCTTGTCCTCAATATGTATTCGAGGATACCGTTGAACTCCAGATCTTCCTTCATCTACCTTGATGTGCTGAAGGTCAAACTCGGGGCTCCATGCAGCTAGGCAGGTACTCTACCAACTGAACTCCATTCTGATCTTCTTCCCTTCTACCTTGGGAATAGTAATGGCTTCCTCCTTTGTTATGTCTGGGTAGCACCCCAACCCCCCCTCCCCCCTGTAGCTTTCAACCTGTTTGTCATCTGAGTAACCAACTTCTTATATTAAAATATCTCTGCTACATTCCCCAAAACATTGAAGGAATTTTATTACCCTCAGTAGATTTTTCTTGAAAAGCTTGGTGCCAAGTCTTAAGCTGAAGATCATTGCATCAAACCAGAGAAACAGGAATTCTGCCAGAAGATGTGAGTATGACTAGAAAGAACTCGGGATCCCTGGTCACCCTGAGTATGGAATGCAGTAAGGTTGTAGTAGCATGTAAGAGGACAGTCATTCCCGTTGAAAGCTGGTTAGCACGTACTGTAAGCAAATGGGGATGGGAAAGGCTCGGTGCCTCCATTTCCTGGTTGTATTTGAAGGCTCAAAGGTAAACAGTTTTTATTCTTGTTCCGGAGGATGGGGCTAATGCGTGTAAACTTCTCATTTGTTTTAGTTACTGTTCTGTCGATGTGATAGAATACCATGATCAAGGCTTCTTATAGCAGAAAGTCTACTTGGGCCTATGATTCCAGAGGACATGGCTGGGAAGCATAACAGGACTCCTCAACCATGAGCATATGAGCATGAAGCAGAGACAGTGGTGGAGGCTTTAAATCTCAAAGCCCGATTCCAGTGACATTCTTCCTCTGGCAAGGCCACACCTCCCAAACCAAGCAGTGCCAACAACTGAGGTACATGTGTTTGGTGCCTAAGACTATCGTGGACATGTTGTTCAAATTGGTCTTCCAAGGAGAACTCCTCATTCTTCACTTACCCACATGCCCGCAGCCACACTGCTGTTCAGGGATCTTTCTGGCTCAGGTCACTGGTTCATCTCAGCTGGGCAGAAGAATTTGCCCCCACTCCCATGAGCTGAATTAGGAGGTGTTTGTAGGGAACAGATGAGTTTAAGAAAGCTGTTCTGTCAGTTGGTAGAGCCGCCAAGATGATCAGTGTGACTGAAAAACGGGAAGTGTGGGGGAAAGTATAAACGGAAATGGGCAGCCCAAAATGAGAGTAAACATTTGTGATGTACGTGGTTTTGGTTGTTCATTTTGCTTTTCTGACAGGATGTTAACTCTGGAATTTCTAGCAGCCCTTCTACCATCAGGAAAGGAGTGCAGTTGAAGCTGTAGTGGAGACTCAGGAATCAGAGATGAGAGAACACTCCACTGCCTAGGACACTGTAGAGCTGCTGGATCAGTGAGGCCCCAACCCAGGACTATCTTCTGGGAATTTCACGTGTTCCTCCCACTAAATCCCTTTCTCCAAGCCTACCTGAGGTGTGTTTCTTTCCTTCTCTTTCTCTCTTGCACTAATAGATCCCTGTGGGAAACATCTTTGTGTTCATGTAGAGCTAATCATATATTGTCTTCCTTTCCTTCTTCTTTTTACGAAAGAATTGTAACCACTATAAACTACATCTATGTATTGACACACATCTTGGTACTAAAAAGTATTTAAATTTGTCAAGAGAGAAACTTAAAATACCATTTGTATAAATGGAAGTCCTCCGTCATGACTGCAGCAGGCCAGGGATGGCAGCATTTAGTTCCAAAATGCTAAAGTCAATGTGCTTTCTTAATTCTCATAGTACAGAGTGTCACATATATCACTGCTTTGAATCAGACTAATCCTAGGGTGATCAGATCTATACACTGTCTACTGAGGAACTTAGAAATGATACTTAAAGATTTTTTTTAAATTAACCTCCAAAAGACTAGGAATGTAGCTCAATTGGTAGAGTCTTTGTTTAGCATGCACATGGCTCCAGGTTCAATCCCTAGCACTGAGAAAACTTCGCCATAATGGAACATACCTGTCATCCCAGCATTTTTGAGATAGAGGCAGAAAGACCAGAAGTTCAAGTTGGAGGTCATCCTCTTCTTGTAAGTTCAAGACCTAACTGGGTTACAGACTCATAACAGATTAGAGCCAACTAGAGTACAATAGAATAGAAAGTGAAATATCTTACAGAGTTATTGAAAGCTCACAAGTGTTTCATACTACTTAACTAGTGAAGCTTACTAACTCAGTATGTGTCGGTGAATGTATGATTGTCACATAGATTGGACTGAGAAGCACCTAGGACACTGGCAAAGTTCACCTCTGGTGAGGATGTTAGAGACAGGATAAACAAAGACTCATCCCAGAGGCTGGGGGCTGGGAGGAGTAGGAGAGAAGAGGGAAAGCAGACTGTGTGTTCTCCTCCTGAGCTTCCTCGCTGCCACTAACAATCTGTGCTGCCCACAGCCCCTCCTTATAGGAGGGTGAAACAGACCTTTTCTTCTTAAATTGCTTCCTTGAGTGTTTTGTCACAGGGATGAGAGTCTGACAGATACACAAAGAAAAGTTTCTCTCCTCCCTGGTATGGGGGTGTACTTTAAGTGATTCTGTGATGTCACAGGAAAATGGACATGGAGGGCCTCCTCCTATGTACTCATGCTTGGTCAGTGGCTAATGGTTACGGACATCTGCAAGCCTTTCTGTTTGTCCACTGCCTCAATCTGGCCTCCTTGCAATGCACTCTTGCTTATGATTCAACCTTAAAGGAGACGTTTTCTGTGTTGCATGAACTTGACTGACAATCTGAAAGGTTCTGAGAATGAATGCTACTGAGTCTTTTTGGTGGACTCTTGAGTTTTATGAAATGAAAATAAACCTCAGCGTTTTAGAGTTGGGATGTTCTGCTTCAATCTCAGCCAGGGCTCCGACTTTCTTAGATGCTGAGACATATCTAGATATGAAACACATGGCTATAATGTGCCCATCGTGGATAAGATGATGAAAATCTGCCCTGGTCTTCAGCACGCGCCGCAGGAAGAGCCTGCTGTCTGTCATCTGCACCCCCATTCCCACTCCCTCCTCTTCAGATCCCTTTCTGAGGCTAGAAGCTGGAGTTCAGAGGTCAGTTCTGAATTGTACATGTCTTTCTCCTAATGTATTTTGACAGTACTCAATCTTATTGCTATTGACCTTATTTTCCATTCGATCTGTAAGGTTCTTTGGAGCAAGGCCACAGAAAATATCAATTTTGTTATGGTTCCATTGGTAAAGCAAGTGAAAATCGCAGTATCATACAGTTGCATTTTTGGCAGAGGGGAAAGGACATGGAACCCTATCAGCATAATTAGTAGGGTGGAAGAACAGAGAGTGGTTCCTTCTCATAGCAACCTTGGTTCTGCCAAAGGCTGGGTAAATGTGTATACTCGGGTGTGTTTACTAAGCTCTGTGTTCACACAGCCTATGACCAAATGTCACATTCCAGGGCAAATGACCATGGTGCCTCAAAAGTAATCAGTGCATTCCCAGCATTTAGTAGATGTTACATATGTAAAATATTAGTATTTTATTTTTGTATGTGTGGTTGCATGTGTGCGCATGTTGATGTGTGTGAGTACTCGTAAATGTGTGTTTGTGTGTGTATGTGTGTGTGTGTATGTGCATACAAACCACACTATGACCTCAGATGTTGTCATCAGAAACACTAGTCACTCTTTTCAGACAGGATCCTTCACTGCCCTGGAGCTTGGCAGTTAGGCTAGATCGGCTGTCTCTGCTCCTCCGTCAGTAGTGTATACCACCACACCCAGCTTTTTACATGGGTGTTGGCAATTGAAATGTCCTCATTCTTTTACCACTGTCTCTTTACCAACCCAGGTATCTCCCTGGTCCTGCATATATAATCTCAAGCATGTAAAATACAAGCTTTTTCAGTGAACAGACTAACATTGAAAAGAAGTGAGTCTGCATTTTACTACTGTCTAAAGCTTCCTGAACAATACAGTTGGCTGGGGACTGGAGAGACGCCTCAGCAGCTGAGAGTGGTATTCACTGCTCTTTCAGAGGACCTGGGTTCAGTTCCCACAACAGTTGGCTCATGACAGCCTGTGACTCCATCTCCAGGGCATCCTTTAGCGTTGGCAGGCACCAGAACCCACACATACATACCACACACACACACACACATATATAATTTAAAAGTATAAAATAAATCTTTAAAAAAGAACAATTTGTGTATATGTGCCCATTACTGTTAACATTGGTTGTCCTAACTGTAATGACGTCATTGGTGACTGACAGTATGACTTCATAGAAGAAAACCACTTCTAAATTGTTTTAAACTATTTTTTTTTTACACATGGAATTACACACAATACAAAATGCTTGTATTACAAGTTGAAATCTTTACATTCGTGGGTTCAGGACAGCAATGCAGGTAACATCAGCATTTCACTCAGTGACTCCATTCATTGGGCTGAACACAAAGCCAAGAAGGAATTATTTGCCCACATTACTTTCTAGCCTCTGAATTGGAAGAAGAAGAGGAAGAGGAAGAGGAAGAGGAAGAGGAAGAGGAAGAGGAAGAAGAAGGAGAAGAAGAAGGAGGAGGAGGAGGAGGAGGAGAAACGACTCTTACTTTCTCTGTTATATGTCAGAATGATGAACAATGTCAGCAATTAAGTAGTCTGGCATGTCTATAAACGGGAGTTTGTATCCCAAAACTCTTACATTGTAAATCCTGAGGCTCTTACTAAGTTTGTTTATCAAATTGTCATTATCTCAGCTTTCAGGAAAATTACATCATCTTTGGTAATAGGCTGCCAACAAACAAAACAACTATAGGTTAAACCATCCCCCCCCAAAGAATCCTGTATTTTAATGAATAGCTGAATAAATAGACATTAATTATGAAATTCACATTAAGATAGAAGAAAAACCAACCATTTTGTTTCCTTTGCCTCTTTGATTGGACAACTGGACAGCTGCTGTAGAATGTATTATTTATGTTAGGTGGAACAAGCTGAATTACAAAGTCGGAGACTGAGAAGTCCTGCAGATATGTACAGTAATCTGGAGGAGCCACAAAATCTTGGCTTTTATACATATATACATTGTTTTCTCTCTCTTTTTCCATGGAGAAACACTGTTTTGTATAATGGGGAGACACACAATAGGACACATGCAACAGGGACTGGTACAGTGTGTACAGCAGAATCGTCAAATAAGACATGAGAACTATGGGCTTAATAAAGGATCTGAGCGGGAAAAGAACAAGAACAGGGAGGGATGGGACCTGGAATGCTTCCCGAGTGAGGTCTCAGGATATACATTTATCTAACAAGCCTCTTGGTGGTTTTTCAAAGCTTCCACTCAATCACCTATGGTTTAAATGTAGAGCTAAAAATAAACCATCCTACTATACAAAACTTTGTATATTAGCATACAAAAGGTAACAATTTACTTTTTGTATAAAATATAACCTTTCGATAGTATATTTATTTCACATATGTATAAATATAATCCAAAGAATATGTTTTAAGTATTTCTACCAAAATATTCTTTACAAAAGTTTACAAAACAAGTAATTTATTAATATTTACAAACCAGCACAGAAGATTCTGGGCCAGTGTTATTGGTGCAGTGGAAAAGCCAGAGAGAGCCCAAAGGCATCATAA
This sequence comes from Grammomys surdaster, assembly GCF_004785775.1. NCBI lineage: Eukaryota > Metazoa > Chordata > Mammalia > Rodentia > Muridae > Grammomys > Grammomys surdaster. The sequence continues at coordinate 157 of NW_021617125.1, read as the reverse complement.
AGACAGGAAAAGGACTTTGTAGAGCTTTAAAAACAAAATGTGTTCTTTTCCTGAACAGGTTTGTGGAGATTAGGTGCTTAAATGACTTGAAGCCAATCACGCTTGGTATTTTAGTGTGTGAATGTCTAACTCAAAGGTTGAGAGTAGCTTTTGAGTC
>NW_021617124.1:0-1341 GCF_004785775.1 Grammomys surdaster | reverse complement strand
GCTCCAGTATGTCCATAGCAGCCTTATTTATAATAGCCAGAAGCTGGGAAAGAACCCAGATGTCCTTCAACAGAGGAATGGATACAGAAAATGTGGTACATTTACATAATGGAGTAAGACTCAGCTATTAAAAACAATGAATTCATGAAATTCTTAGGCAAATGGATGGAACTAGAAAATATCATCCTGAGTGAGGTAACCCAATCACAAAAGAACACACATAGTATGCACTCACTGATAAATGGATATTAGTCGAAAAAAGCTCAAAATACCCAAGATACAACTCACAGACCACATGAAGCTCATGAAGAAGGAAGACCAAGTGGGGGTGCTTCAGTCCTTCTTAGGAGGAGTAACAAAATACTTAAGGGAGCAAATATGGAGCAAAGTGTGGGACAGAAACTGAAGGAGGGGCTGTCTGGAGACCATTCCACCTGGGTATCCATCCCATGTGCAGTCACCAAATGTAGACGTTGATGTGGATGTCAGGAAGTGCATGCTGACAGGAGCCTGATACAGCTGTCTCCTTAGAGGTCTGCCAGAGTTTGACATATACAGAGGTGGATGCTCACACCTAACCATTGATCTGATCAAGGGGTTCCCAATGGAGGAGTGAGAGAGAAGAATGAAGGAGATGAAAGGGTTTGTGGCCCCATGAGGAGAGCAACAATATCATCCAACCAGAGCTCCCAGGGTCTAAACCACCACCCAGGAGCATATAGGGAGGGGCCTGTGACTCCAGCTGTGACTCCAGGGGAGGATGGGCCTGTTGGGCATAGGTGGGAGAGGAGGTCCTAGGTCACATGAAGGCTGGATGCCTCAGTGTGGGGGAATTTGAAGGTGGGTATGTGGAGTGGGTTGGTGTTGGGGGTGCATACCCTCACAGAAGCAGGAGGAGGGGGGATGAGGGCTTCTGGGGGGAGGGAATGGGGAAAGGGGATAACATCTGAAATGTAAATAAATAAAATAACCAATAAAAAATTTACAAGGAAAACGGAGGGGGAAAATTCAAAAAATAAATAAATTTACTTTAGCTTGGAACATTTATGAAAGGCACTGTGAACTCAGCTAATATAGAAAGCTTCCCCATGTGTTCTGAAAGGTAAGAACACAGTACTACACAAAATACAAACACCACCAGGTAATGAACGATGAAACTAACTCTGCTGAATATTAAAGAAAGACACAAATATTGGCTCTATTTGTAAAAAACAGATAATGTTAGAAAAATGTGAGCACTCTAAAGCTGGTCCTGGGGTTTCCACAGCAGAAGATGGGTGGAAAATCATGGGACATTCAAACACACAAAAGAGATATACAGAGTCTGATGTACAGAAACGA
>NW_021617123.1:87688-102588 GCF_004785775.1 Grammomys surdaster | reverse complement strand
TAAGAAAAAATGGCCTTTCTTTACTTGTTTGATAAAAACCTGTATTTATTTTACATGGCACTTTCTGACTTCCATAAGATGGCCCTGTCCCCTGTGCACTGCCAGTACCCCCTGCAGTATAAGATGGCCCTGTCCCCTGTGCACTGCCAGTACCCCCTGCAGTGTAAGATGGCCCTGTCCCCTGTGCACTGCCAGTACCCCCTGCAGTGTAAGATGGCCCTGTCCCCTGTGCACTGCCAGTACCCCCTGCAGTGTAAGATGGTCCTGTCCCCTGTGCCTGTACCCACTGGAGTAAGCTCATCTACATGTCGACTGTGTCTTTCCACATGTTTGAATCCAGAATGAAAACAAACTGGAGAAAATGCTCAGAGGACCTGCACTCATTTTTCCGTGTTTCCTGATGATGCAATGTGGCCAGACAGACAAACCACTGAGACGCCTCTACAAGCTCCTCAGCATCAGAGGTCAGAGGGAATGGGAGCTGAAGAGCCAGAGAAGGCTCCAGGAGTCCCAGCTGTAAAAAGGACCAGTGACCATAGAGGAATCAAAACAAAGCAGCACACACACACAAACAAAAAACCCCAAGTGAATGAAAGTAGTGATGGAGACAAGACAGCAAAGCAAGTGAAGTGGGCAGCGAGGTGGAGGAGAGATTTAAAGGCACAGTGGAAAAATCCATTCCATAACAATGGAAGGTTATTGAAAGTCTGGAAAAGAGCCAAACAGAAGTGTCAAAACTGAAAGGGCCAGTCACTCAAAGAATCAACCATTATCAATCAACAGGCAGAAGAACCACTTTTAGAGGTAGTTAAGGAGAAGATGGAGACAACACATTCAGAAATGCATAAAGAAAAAATAAAAGTTAAAAATCAAAGTTTCTAGGAACTCTGGGATACATTCAAGACACAAAACATAAGAAGCTACAGGATAGAAGGACCTGAGGTAAAGTGTAAGGGAAAGACATCTCTTTTCTAAAACGATTACTTATTTAATGTGCATTGGTGTTTTATGTGCATGTATGCCAGTGTGAGGGCGCTGGATTCCCTGGGGTTGCAGGGAGTTGTGAGCTGCCTTATGGATGCTGGAAATTGAATGTGGGTCCTCTAGAAGAGCAATTGGTGTTCTTTTTTTTTTTTGTTTTGTTTTGTTTTTCGAGACAGGGTTTCTCTATGTAGCCCTGGCTGTCCTGGAACTCACTCTGTAGACTAGGCTGGCCTCGAACTCAGAAATCCGCCTGCCTCTGCCTCCCAAGTGCTGGGATTAAAGGCATGCACCACCACCGCCCAGCTGCAATTGGTGTTCTTGACCACTGAGCCATCTCTCCAGTCTCTCCCCGCCCCACAGCAGAGACAATGTATTCAATGAAACTGTAGTGAAAATTGTCCCAAATTTAGCAAATAAAATGGACATTCAAATAGAAGAGGAACTTAGAACCTCAAATAGACATGACCTATTCATGACACACCATAGTCACAATGTCAGAACTGCAAAAACAAAAACCCAATAGAAAAAAAAAAAGCCAGGCAGTGGTGGTGTGCACCTTTAATCCCAGCACTTGGGAGGTAGTGACAGGTGAATTTCTGAGTTCGAGGCCAGCCTGGTCTACAGAGTGAGTTCCAGGACAGCCAGGGCTACACAGAGAAAGTTCAAATTTAAGATTTATAAGACTAATGGGGCACTACAGCCTGACTTGCCTACTCCAGCTGCCATTCAAGTAAATACATATAAAAATATTTCCCAAGCCAGCCCTGGGCAGCTGGAATCTTCCAACAGGAAGCCCTCCAATGGTCTCCTTATTACACAGGGGAACAGGTCAACCCTAGCCAAAAGCTGTTTACATAAGGAAGTCCTTCTCTTCCCCAGTGATGAACATAGAGGACAGAGCAAAATTCAACCTTGCAATGACCGCAGGGAAATTATTATGAAACCCCGTTAAGTCTTTGGGAGAGGTGGTCTTTTCCACACCTATAACTACCCATGAAAACAAGGTCCTAACAGTTCACAGCAATACGCATCCTGTTTACGCTTGTTGTGTATGGTGCTAGGAATCAAACTGATGGCCTCATCCACAAAGCATAGGCTCTTCTGTGAGTATTAAACTTTTTATTGACTCTGTGAATTTCACATCATGCACCGCAGTGCCACTCGTCTCCCCGTCCCTCCATATCTACCATCCACCTCTGCACCTACTCCCCTCAAAAGAAAAGAAAAAATAAAAACTACATAAACAAATCAAGACTTTAAAAACCACCCTGCTGTGGACGCTGTGGTGTGTCCCAGTGTATTTATTCCACGGTACACCCTTTTGCCCACACATCTTCACTACCAAAAATGTTCACTGCAACAAGTCATTGGTCTGATTTGAGCCCTCTGGCTTCTGTACATTGACCCTGTCCCCTGCTCCTTCTTCAGAGCCATGGACCAGACATGGCCCTTGACAGCAGGAGGGGCCAGGACCCCACCATGGCCTCCGGTGGCAGTGCAGGCTGTTCCTACCACACAAGTGTCCAGCTCCTCCTTTTTCAGAGCCCACAAACTGGTCCACCTCTCATTCTCCCCTACATACTTGTCCATCGTCCACTGTCCATCGTAGAGGCACAGCACACTGTCACATGGTGGTACAGCCACCAGCACACTGCCACATGGTGGCTCCATGTCTTGGGGTCAGCTTCAGCCCGTTTGCAGCTCTTCTGTGATATTAATCCCTACATTCATTCTTTTACATTTTTTCAATGAACCCTATCTTTTTCTTCAATGACCAGGTCCCATGTGCCCACCTTGGTCTCATTAAATAGCTTGAGGATGACCTTGAACTCTTGATCCTCCTGCTTTTGCCTTCAGAGCATCCATCCGGACTACAGGCATGAGCCACCATGTCCGGTTTCTGTGGTACTGGAGACAGAATAGAGTGCTTCCTGTATGCGGCAAGTCTTTAACCGACTAAGCTCCATGCCCAGCCCAAAGGACCCGATCTTACACTTAAAAGCCTATCAGTTCCACTAACAAAACAGAGGGAAAGCCAATGCATAGACGTTTGCCCAGATCTTGCACACGATAGGTTATTTTTTTACCACTCAATTACACAATGTGGGTTTGTCTAAAGCTCTCATAGTTAACTACACAACCCCAACCTGCCCCCAGCTCCTCTTGGAACACCAGCCAGCTCCACCCACCCAATGACGCAAAGTAAAATATTAAGAGATATGAACAGCTGCACTTATCCAGCACACCAAGAATAGCTTTCAGGAAACCAAGCTCCATTTGGAAAACTGCATTTAGTAGCCCCGCTCAGCTGCAGAGTGCACTCTGGGAAAGTTCTTCTAATTAATAAGGAAAATGCCTACATGCGCTTTGAGATATTTATAGGATATGTATTTTCTCTTAGAAGTCAACAAATTAAATAATAGTGTGACCATGTATACCCTAAGAGTTCGAGCTGATACTGCCTGTAGTTGTCAAAGCGACAAAGTGCTAAAGCCTTGTCACTAGCTGGGAGGAGCATTCTGGGAGGAATCACCACCAGTCACACACCACACAGTGGTGGCATGTCTGCGCCCACACAGGAATTCCTCAAGGCTGTCCCCACTCTCCCTTTCTGGCTGCTTTTCTCTCTCACCTGTCCAACCTTGCCCCAACTTCTGATCTCTGTGGACAACTATGGTTTTAAACATTAGTAATAACAGTTGAGCAGTGGCAGTATGTATTTTTAACTCCAGCACTTGGGAGGCAGAATCAGGTGGATCCCTGTGAGTTCAAGGCCAGCCTGGTCTACAGAGAGAGTTCCAGTACTGCCAAGGCTACCCAGAGAAAATCTGTCTTGAAAAAGCAAAAATTTAGTGGAAGCCTGAGAAAAGGAAGAGGAGGAGGAGGAGGAGGAGGAGGAGGAGGAGGAGGAGGAGGAGGAGGAAAGGAAAAGAAAATCCAATGTTGAACTCCTAGCCCCAACCCCCTTCACTGGCCTATAGGAACACATAGAAGACACAACAGACCACTCTGAGTTTTCATCTAGAATATCACCCAGAGGCCTTTGTGGCTAAAAGGCCAGCTAGGCCATCAGGAGATGGGAACTCTTCAGAGAGGCCTACTGGAATGTTTGGGCCACTGGGTGTATGTCCTCAGGGATGATTATGGGACCGTGGTCTTGTTCTCTGTTTTCCATCCCAGGCATGGAAGTTTGTTCAAGACTCGCTGTGCCACCACTGACCCAAAGCAATGGGACCGACTGAGAATGGGCTAAAGCCTCCAAAACACTGAGCCGAAATGTATCTTTTCACTTGGTAAGTTGATCAGTGAAGCTACGTGTTACAGCAACAGACAGCTAACCAAGACAATGCAGATTTACATCTGCAGAGCAAGAGGGCTCAGAAGAAGCCCGTACTGCCAACACTTGACCTCAGATTTCTCTAGCCAGGTGGGTGAGACAGTGAAATTCTGGTAAGCCATTCTACCAAGGGTGCTTCTCTTTGACTAATACAAGTAACTCCACGCCACAGCTCAGAGAGGTTTAGTAATTTAGGCAAATTAATAGAGCTATGGCAGCTGGAATTAGAATCTAGGCCAAAATATAAACTGTGTCTAATCTATGCACTTGGCTTCACATAAACTAAGAACACAATAAGTAATGGCGTAGCCTTCATTTTGATTTCCAAAACAGTACACTCATTACAGTGGAAGTGTTAGTCAGCTTCCATGTAAGAATACTAAAACATTCAGGAAACAATTTCATATTTGGAATGGACTCAGAGAGCAAATAATTATGTGACCTGGTACCACAGTGCTCTAGGAGTGAACTGAACCTTTGATCCTGAATGCACTTGGTAGTTACAAGAAGGTTTTTAACAGGACAACAGCATCTTTATTTTGACGACCTCCATTTGGTCAAATACATTCCTGTTTGAGACATGAGGAGTCATGTCCATAGTCTACAGTACTTATTCATACATAAGATATGCCAAGGGAGCCTAGAAGGGTGGACACCTTTAATCCCAGAATTCAGGAGGCTGAGGTGGGAGGATCTCTGAGTTAGATGCCAGTCTGGACTACAAAGTGAGGTTTAGGATACCCAGGGATACACAGGGAAACCCTGCCTCAGAAAACCAAAAAAGAAAAAAGATATATCAAGCATTGTGCAACAGCCCTTCAAAGAGGCCACAATCTTCCAGAGAAGACAAATATAAAAGAATAATTTTAAAAGTTCTTATGATAAGGGTAGACACAAGATGTTTAGGAAAATGGAAGAAATGGTTTCCAACAGAAGGCTTGTGGGAAGGTAGCTTAGAAAAGGTGATGTCTCCTGTCCTCCAGAGCTTCTTGAGTTTTCTCCAGCTCTCTCTTTTTTCCATGATGAATCTTTGGAGAAATTATCCTTACAGTGACTCACATGTGGTTTGAAATGCACAGTGGATTCCCTGTACACTTACAAATTCAATAAATTGTGTGTGTGTGTGTGTGTGTGTGGAGAGAGAGAGAGAGAGAGAGAGAGAGAGAGAGAGAGAGAGAGAGAGGGAGAGAGGGAGGGAGAGAGAGAGAGAGAGAGAGAGAGAATTACCTCTGTCATCACTTGCTAGTGAGTGACCACAAAACACAAGACTTGGGTCCACCTTTTTAGTAAGCTTCAGTTTTTCTCTCAGGAATGTTTTAAAAGCTCTGAGTTCAAGGATCGATGCTAGTTCTCCACACTGACAGTTGGATGTAACACAGCAGACCCACAGACCATATCAAAGGCATCTGATTACTTGGCATAAAGTTTTAGAGGTATTTAATTCATCTGTGTCCAATTTCTACAATCCTCCTATTTTGGAACCAATACATTTCTGCAGATATTAGACATATTTCAATGAATCCTGGGACGCTCATCAGCAGAGGATATTGTGACATCATATCCCAGTGCCTCTTTTAATGTGAACATCTAGCCCTGCTAAGAATAAGGTAAAAAGATTTTACTTTTGTTATATGTCCTTTAATATATACAATAGAATGTGTTCCCACTGTACATTAATATCTATATGCAAGATTAATATTTTATTAGCTATTGTTACAATAGTACTCTCTAGAAAAAAACACAGTGGTGGCATGCAATACAAATTGTGTTGTATCCTCATGGGATTGCTGGTCAGTAGATGCTTTTTGGCTTCAGAGTGTGGTCAGCAGAGTGGCTCTGTTCAGTTTGTTTCTTGGCTTTCTCTTGGGACAACAAATGAGATGGGTCATTTGCTTTGTGTAGTGATGGCAGAGTTGAAAGGGTCCAGTGGAAACTCATGGGATCGATGGAGATGGCCTAGACACATTTGGCTGCATTTCATGAGCCAAAGCAAGGCACACAACAAACCCTGTGCCAAGGAGCAGGGATGCAAGCTCTCTTCATCACACCTCTGATGACAATGTGGATAGAGGGAAAATTTCTCCTGAGTCTTCTTCCCCATTCATCCACATGCAGTAGTTTGTTTTGTTCTTTGGGTGATAAAAAGGATGGTTAAGATAGTGCATTTAATGGTGGACACTGAGCGTTGGAGGAGATAGGCCTCAATATACCTACACCTACACCTACACCTACACCTACACCTACACCTAGACCTACACCTACACCTACACCTACACCTACTTCTACACCTAGACCTACACCTAGACCTAAGCCAGTTGGAGAGCCATGTGCCCAGATAGCTTCTAGGATTGGAGCTGCCTTCCTCTAGTCTTAAAATAATAATATTAATTTGAGTTTTAACTGTACTAGAATAAACAATCAGGTTGAGAAAATCAAGAGATTCATATTGGTTTATAATAAAGGGAGTGAAGGAACATGATCTGCAAGTGAGAGGGGAGAGGAAAAGGAAGAAGAGAAAGAGAAGAATGAGGAGTGGGTAGGGGAGGAGGACAGAGAGACTGCTTCCATATCATTGCCTTGGGATGCTCCTATGACTACAGTGTGACTTGGGTTTTTTGTTACTGTACCAACACCCAGGAGTCACAACATAAAACAAGGATTTGTTTTGCTCAGGAACTAGCTCATGACCTTTTTGCTCTGTTGCCTAGAGACTAAAATGAGAGGGAACATCCTGGAGGAGAACACATGGTGAAGGAGGCTGTTTCCCTCATGGTGGCAGGTGAGCAGAGAGAAAGGAGTGAGAGAGACTGGGCCATGCATGAGTGATTAAGTTGACGCCTTCATATTCCGATATCTTCCTAAGAGCTCTAGGGGTTGGCAATCATGCTTTCATCGCAAGATCCTCTTAAAGGAACATTTCCTGTGTATGCTCCAACTCTCCTGATTTTTATTACTTATTAGGGTTCTTTGTGTATGAGGAAGGGGAGTATGTAATGACTGTCCCTTTATAAAGCTTTTGCTTATGATCAGTTAAACCCATGGGTATCTGTGATGGCTAGTTTTAAATTTCAACTCGACATATCTAGAATCATCTGGGGAAGGATTGTCTAGATTGGGTTGGAGTGTGGCCACGTTTTTGAGGGATTCTTTTTATCATGCTAATTGAGACGAGTAATGTCATTCCCCTGGCGGAGAGACACCTTATTTATATACAAATGAAGAATACTGAGCTGGCAAGATGACTCAGCAGGTAAATGCACTTGCTACTAATCCTGATGATCTGAGTTCAATCTCCAGGACCCACATGGTGGAAAGAAAGAAAGAAACAATTCCCTCAAGACTCCACATAATGCTACAACATAAACATGAACACTAGCACACACACACACACAACACTAGCACACATCACACACACACACACACATCACACACACACACACATCACACACACGCACACACACACACACACACACACAGGCACGCACGCACGCACGCGCTAAATAAAATATGTGTCTTTTTAGTAGAGAAAGTAGGCTGAGCACTAGCAAGCACACAATAATTCATGGCTGTTGATCTTGGCTGTAATGTGACCAGGTGATTTAAACCCCTGCTACCTTGACTAGCCTGAAGGGATGGACTACAATCTGGACTTGAGAGCCAATTAACCCTTTCTCCCTGAGTTGCTTTTGCTTTTTTATCATAGCAACAGGAAAGGCAGCTGGGAGTGTGCCTTAATCAGTTTATCACCTGATAGCTTCAGAATGATGGTTTACGTGGTTACTGGAGAATGTGAGTCTTTTAGAGGTCATAGGTTGTGCGTTATGTTTGAATAATTGCAAGTACGTGTCTTAATACTGTTTTCTATATAATTCATAAAGTAGACAAAAATGGTCAATAAGCACATAAAACCTTGTAACAAGGGTTCTGTAGTCAGCAATACTATTTTGTGACAACCTAATTTTGTTATGGGCATGGCATTATTATTGATAGTATCAACCTTTTTTTCCTTTTCTTTTAAATTTGCTCACAATATAACAGGTTTCCTTAAGGCATTTTTACCCTTTGATTGTTTTAGTTGATCCCGTTCCTCTGTTCCAGCTCTGTTCCCCTCTCATCCTCGTCCTCTTCCCTCGTCTCCCCCTTCCCACATCAACATCACATGTTCTATTATTCTGCTCACTCTCTTTCTTAAAGTCTTTTGTCCTCTGTGTGTTTAGTGTAAAGACCTCCATGAACATACAGATAAATCAAGGAGGAATGGACATTTAGTGCATGACAATCATATCTCCAATCTTCCCTAAGGCATCCTGAAGACAGATACTGTGAGTTTGAAGAGGAAACTGAGGGGCCTGGATCTAGGAACTTGACTGAGATGACCAGGTGCGAAATGGCTGGTAAGATCTTCTAGCTCTAGAAGCCTGCTCCACCTCCCACCCCCACCTCATCCATCTCCTCTAGTCTGGAAAACACATTGATACCAGAGCAGAAAGCACACTCCAGGGCACTTTATTATTCTGCAATGTCAAACTCTCCTAGGAAGATAATTTTCCTATGGAGAGTTTCCATGGCCCCAATGTGTGCACTGGCATTCTCTTTCCTGGCTGTGTTATTTTTCATACTCAATTCTTATTTTCTTCTATAGAAGAATATTAATGGAACTGAATAAATTAAGAGCTCTGGTACTTCATCATCTTAACCACTTGGCTCATTAAATGGATACCTTGGGGAGATCAGAAGGTGCTTTCTGATAAGTCCTTCAGCACACAGGGCTTTTTGCTTATTTGTTTTTGTTTATTTTCATGCCCCATTGACCATAAGAAACCTCATACTTTTATGGTTCCCTATAAATAGTACATATAATAACAAATATGCTAATTAAAGTTTGAAGGAGGACATGGTGGTTTTATATTTTTCAAATTAAAATGGCAATAGTTTGTCCTCAAACATCAAGTCAACTGACAAATCCAATCAATTTCACTAGCAGGAAACAAACTAGGTGGGTGTGGAAACTGCACTAAATTCCAGTATGGTGCATATTGTATGCATATTGAAACACAATGAAAGGAAAACTCTAGGAAGGCTGTAAAATAATCTCTCTTTAGTGGTGTCTCAAACAGGATATTTAATGACTAGGGCTCTGAATTCCAAGTATTTTCTCAATGTGTGCTGTGACTCTTTGTGTGTGTGTGTTAGTGTGTGCACATGGTCGCATATGCATGCATGTACACAGTCTTCTCTAAGCATGAATAACAGAGCTTTTCTGTCCAGTTGGAGAATCAAAGCAGCACTAAGGATAAAGTGACAGTGTTGTAGATAAGTAGTATGAGACTGATCCACAGAAGTCACTTTCTCTTACATTTTCTTTCCTTTTTCTTTGTGTGGGGTGTATCAGAAAGGAGAAGTTCTGAAGGGACTTCAGGGATAAAGGGTAGGGTTGAGCCTCAGTGCTAAGCATGACCTGAAAGCCCTCTTGCTATTCACGCACCGCGTTTCCATCAATGAATACTCAGTCTTTGGAGTTGGTAGTGGAGGGATACGGTGTATAAGAGTTAAAGAAACTGACAGGAACACAGACAATTCTGATTCATGCAGGTGCTGGCTTATGTTTCCAACCTGCTAAGTGTGGATGTTGGTCATCTTCCAAAGGCCACATGTTCCCCAAGCTGTGGTGGAGGTGAGATCTTGTTGACTGAAGTTCCATCAGCTAGGAAGTGCCTTTGAAGGGTGTTTTGGAGCATCCACTCTCTCTGTTCTCCCTCTCTCTTTCTTCTCTCTCTTCTTCCTTCTCTCTCTCCCTCTATCTCTCCCTTTCTCTCCCTCTCTCTCCCTCTCCTCTCCTCTTCCTGCTCCCACTATGCATGCTATCTCTCCTACCCTCCCTCCCTATCCCTCCCTCCATCTCTCCCTCCCTCCCTCTCTCTCCCTCCCTCCCTCTCTCTCCCTCCCTCCATCTCTCCACCTCTTCCTCTATCTCCTTCCATCTCTCTTTCTCTTCCTCTCTCTCCCTCCTCCTTCCTCTCCTTCTCTCCCTCAGTCCCTCTCCTCCTCCTCCTGCTCTCTTTTTCTTCCTCTTTCCTTCTCCCCTCTCTCTCTCCCTCTCTCCTTTTCTCCCTCTCTCCCTCTCTCTTACCCTCCTAATCCTGCTCTGCCCCCACTCCAGGTCTCTTGCTCTCACTCTTTCACAGGGCTTCCTGACTGCCATGAAGTGAGCAGCTTTCTTTTGCCACCCTCCTCCACCATGTTGTAATATGCTAACACATCCCTGAAAACACGAGCCAGAGTAAACCTTTCTTCCTCATAAGTTCGCTTGTCCCAAGTGTATTGTCACCGTGTTGGAAAGTTGAGTAGCATGTAAGTGCTATCTAGTGTTGTTTAATTGTTTAATGTGCAGCTATGTGTTTTTACACCAGTAGAAGTATTTCTACATAGTTGACTATGACTAGACTCTGTTCTTCCTAACAGAACTGCTAGCTTTTCAGTTTATCAATATCTAACCATTCTTCATGCCCAAGCTCAATGTTACTTCCTCTAGGAAAAGTTACATGACCCCTAAATCTAAATTAGGATCCTTTAAAATTTTTCTCTGTTCTTTTCCTTCAAAGAATTGCCTATATTAATTATAATTATACAGAATAATAAAACACAGTATATTTTAAGATTGCTTCCCTTCTAAATGTTAGTGTTCTGACATTCAACCATGCCTGTTAGGGTAAGGACTCTATCTGGATGATACAGCACTTGGTGCATTGGTTGATAGACAGCAGATCAATACTTCTGAGTGAACACATCTAAAAATTTCTTCACTTTTTCCTCACTTTAGAATTTATGAGGCTGCCCTAGTGTTTTATAACCAACCATCTGCTGGCACAATGATCTACCACTGCAAGTTTTCCTTTTATTGCCAATGGGATTTAACATTTAAAAGGACTCAATCGTTATTTGTTTTGTAAAGAAGTCACTGAATTGCATATACACTATTGAAAAGCTACATGTACTTGATCATAAATATTCCCTGTACGCAGGGTTCCTCCAACCCCTTAAGAACACTCCAGCTGTCACCTTCCACAATCCTCACAACACTGCTCCAATTTGGGGGGATTTGTTTTCCCTTCGCTTCTGGCTGGCCACAGGCAATAATTCTGTCCCTTAACCTCCAGATGCACAACAGCTATCAGCCCCAGCACAGCTGTACCGTCTTTATTTAATACAAAGCACCAGGGGAAAGAGAGGCAACTTAATTAGTGCTAATTACCCCTGAGTCAGGAGATGGCCTCTTAGCATTCCAAGATACAATAAATACCATACACAGTTTGTCAACTAGTTAGAAAGACAGGGCTCCACCATCCAGACCCACACATGCTGACATTTTCTTTCCTGAGAAACAAATGAAGCCATGTAAACAAACCACAGAGTCTGTCTTTCCTCTGTTGTCACCGCTGGTTACCATCCAATTAGTCTTCCTGTCCTTCGATGCAAAGCATCTCAGATAATTGGATATCCAGTTAGAAGACATTCTGCCTGAATGCCTGGCTGATTATTGCTTAAAAAGTAAGCATGAGACAAAAACAAACAAAAAAAAAATAAACAAGAAATCTGGAAACTGTTGCTTGCCCCTGTGTATTCAAGCCCTCGCCAGGTCAGGTGCTGGTGTGGTTATGTCTGTGATGCCTGAATTCCTTCCCAGAAGTCTGTGCTCATATATCATATTGAAGGGCAGGGAGCATGGAAAACAAGCAACGGTTTCTCCTTTACTCTTATCTCTTGACGAAGTAAGAGAGCTCTTCATAAGAATCTAGCTTCTGGTACATCAAGCTGCAGCAGGACTAAGTGTACTCTCTCTCAATGAGACCAGACAAGGCAGCCCAGCTATGGGAATGGGATCCACAGGCAGGCAAAAGAGTCAGAGACAGTCCTGCTCTAATTGTTAGGAGGCCCACATGAAGACCAAGCTTGCACATCTGCTACATCTATGTAGGGGACCTAGGTCCAGCTCCTGCATGCTCTTTGGTTGGTGGTTGGGGGAACTCCCCTTCTCTGAGGAAGAGGGGATGGGAAGGGGTTGTGAGGGTCGGATTGGGAGGAGAGGACGGCAAGGGTCTGCGATCAGGATATAAATAAATTCATTAATGGGGAAAATACTGAATAAACGCCAATAGTCACAGGGGGAAAGGTGTGTAACTTCTGTCAATGCCACGTATACTTCATTGGCCAGAAGCAGATTCCATAGCCATCCCTTCTGAAGCAAAGGAAAATGTCCCATTCTTTAGTTTGTAGGTGGCAGAAGTTGAGGACTGCTGTTCAGGGGTTTGACTGTTCCACTGGGCACCCGGCAGCCCCTTATGACTTCCTGGTGACAGGCTGCCTGCCCTCCAGTGCCTCATCTTCTCCAATGCCATCCCTTTCCATCTGAGTTTTTCTAGAAAAGAACAGAATGAATGTTTTTGTCATGATTTAGAGAAGCAAATGCTTCTCTCTGTAGCCCCCACAGTATAGTGGTTTGTTTGTTTCTTTCTCTCTGCAGCCCCCACAGTATAGTGGTTTGTTTCTTTCTCTCTGCAGCCCCCACAGTATAGTGGTTTGTTTCTTTCTCTCTGCAGCCCCCACAGAAGGGTGGTGTGTTCCTGGATATGTGCAGCTAGCCCACTACCAAGCGGTTGTTTTAAGAGTCTCGCTGTGTAGCACAGGCTTCAACTTTCTGACTTGTGATCCTCCTGTCATGGCTCGTGAGACTGGGAACTTGTATAAATTAAGTCAGATTCAGTATTTGATGATTCATGACATTCAAGGGAACTATTCTGGTGGATTCTCTTTTTGTGGTACGAGGATTCCATTTAAGATCTGGTGCATATGAGGCAAGCTAGCTACCGCTGAGCTATTGCCTCAGCCCTCTGCCCACTTTTTGCTTTGAGATAGAATCCTACTGAATTGCTTAGGCTGTTCTTGAAATCATTCTGTACCCTAGGATAACCTTGAGTATGCAGTCTTCTTGCCTCAATCTGTTATAAAATATAATGAAGCAAGGGAGGGACTTTGGTGGGCCCATGCCAAGGAGTGCCCCTGAGTACACTGCAACGGACCTGGTGCAAAAGACACCTAGTAGAGAGGGAGAGAGAGGAGTGAGAGATTGAGGAACGGACAGAGGCAGACAAGTGGACATGCAGACAGACAGACAGACAGACAGACATGAGCAGAGGCATGAGGGCAGAGGGTAAGGGCACCCACAAAGAACACATAGAGGGGACTCTGGAAACAGAGTGGAGTGGCAGACTGGTCCTTTTTATCTGCAGGACACACATGTGGCACTTGGTGGCAGTGGCAGATCATGACATAAGCGATTGCTAAGTTCCTGAGGGCAGAGCAGGGGAATCACCTGTACAGTAACATAGCCTCCTCAGTAGCTGAGATTACAAGAGACTGAGAGATGGAGACGGAGACGACGGAGGCGGAGACAGAGACAGAGAGATGGGGGAGGGGGAGGCTCCCCAGCATATTTCATTAAAATCTATGTATTCCAGGGGATAGTATCCTATGTTGGGATCCACAGTCGGTAGAGGTACCACCCTGTGCCAGGAGCCCACAGTCAACCCAGAGATACTCTCCTGTGTTAGGAGACCCAATGTCCACCTACACACATATCTAATGCTAGGAAGTCACCACTCCATCCAGGGATATCAGCCTCCACTAGGGAAGTAGCTCTCCCTTACAGCTTTTTAGTCCCATTCATCAACTCGGACTACATAATCTGTCCTTACTTTCTTACTTGTGTAATTGGGAGTTGCCAAGTGTCCCTGCAGGATGATAAGATTCTCATTTCCTATCAGCAGTGAAGAGAAAATAAGTAGACAGACATCCTTGGTAATTGTTCATAATTCATTATGCAATGCTACCAAGTTACTCAGCGCATTAACCTTTCATAGGAGAGAAAGAAAATAGACTATGTATAATCCTATAATTGTGATTAGGTGAAGAAATTGACCTGAACAATTTCAAGATTTTTCATCTGTACATAATTAATAAATGCATTCTGCGATTGGAACATTTTTTAAAAATGTATTTATTAGATAGTCTTGCTTTGACCTGTGAAAACACTCTGTTTTTTATTTTGCTTCTTTGATTAGTCTTGGGCAATCACTCATGCATAGAAACTCTTACTGACTCCCCAATGACACTTTCCCTTTTGCATACAAATGCTTTCTCTGACTTGTTTTTTGGCTGCTATCTAATATCCCTGCTTTGTGATCTATAAATATGAAGATGCTAAGCATACAAAGATCAGCATTTAACTAAATATATAACAAAGTTAATGTGACAGATACTTAATGATGTGCATAATTGTTACTGGGATGCATGATAATTGAGAATAAATGGCAAACTGTTTCTGTCACAGCAATGGGAAATACATTGGTAGAGATGGAGCCAGGACTGTTACACTCAGCAGTGGGATAATGGAGGGAGTAGAAGAATTGAAAACCAAAAAGCAGCTCTTCCTTAGCAAGAGACAGCCTGGTGCTTCCCTGGTGTTCTCTCTCTCTCTCTCTCTCTCTCTCTCTCTCTCTCTCTCTCTCTCTCTCTCTCTCTC
>NW_021617123.1:80315-87678 GCF_004785775.1 Grammomys surdaster | reverse complement strand
CTCTCTCTCTCTCTCTCTCTCTCTCTCTCTCTCTCTCTCTCTCTCTCCCAGTTACCTCCCAAAAAGCAGTATCGAGTAACTCAGTGTCACTCATAAGTTGATGTCTTAGGTTACAGATGAACTACCATGTGTCCATCCCAGGCATTAAGATATGGATCTTCTATCTTGACATATGGGAAAGGAAAGAAACTCATTTGGCAGCAAGGGTGTCAGAGAGATGTTAATGGGATAAGTAGAAAAGGAAACTTTTTATACATCTAGCTATTTGGTCACAAGTCCATAGACACAGTACCCTTTTACCATCACATGTGGGTAGAGATTTGTGTCCTCATCCTCAAAGGGCTATGATTTGGCAGCTGGGTGCATAAAGCACTTCATAGGCCTGGGTAATAAGTGAATAATTGTCTAGTCTGTTGTCTCTCATTTAGATGGTAAAACAGGCAGCATTTAAGGCTAGCTCCACATTTCCTACTCCTGTCTCCCATAGAGATGCTTTTTGTCATCACCTCCACCCAAACAATGGAAGAATTTGGAATATTTTGAGATATCACTCCTTCAGTTAAATTATATAGCAAAAAGGAAGAGCTTTTGAAAACATTAGTTCCCTAATCAGTTGAATTTGAGTTAGTGTGAAAGGTGCCTTCCCTGAGCACGGGACATCATTAAGCGAGCCTTCCTCATTCAAAACTTTCTCATTGTATGTAGGGTTTCAGTTGGTTTGAAGTCTAGCTCTCAGGAACACATCAACATCCTTTACTGCACCCACTGCCCGCCATTGCCCATGCTGACTAATCCTGCTTGCCAGTGGAGGGAGCAGGATTTTTCAATGGTGCCTTCATGCTTTCAGCTGTGAAAAGGGCAGCCTGGATAATGACCACTAAGTCATCACTGATCCTCTCTGATCACAGCATGGGTTCCTGCGTCAGATCTGTAGATGGTGTAGGTTATGGCCATTTATCTCTTGACTTTGCTTGGGTCTCAAGCACTCCCTGTGTCCCACAGCGTTGTTCTGCCTGTCTTCATAATTGCATGCTCTAGCTCAACCCTTGTCTAAGAGTCCAGTACTAAATTTCCTGGTTCTAACCCCAACTGTTAGTCACACTTTCCCCCTTCTGTTATCTATCTCCAAAAGGCATGTAAAGGAAATTAGCATCTTCTAGATTCTTTAGCAATTCAGGAACCAAATAGTTAAGGATTCAGCTCAGTGCTGTACCCAAGAGAGGAAATGATGCTATCTGATAAATTTTGACAAAGAAGATGGGACTGAGTTGTGTTCCATCTGGTTTAGGGAAGTCTGAGGGTGGGGAATTGAGGCCAATGAGGAAAGAGTGATCAACATCAGGAAAAATAACTATCCCAAACAAACAGAGAGAACATGTATTCCCAGTTTTGGCAATAGAAGTATAAACCTGCAGAAGACCCAGAGGTGGAAGAGCTAGTCCTCAGCCTCACAAAGCCAAGCGGAATCCCCAACCAAGAAACTCCCAAGTTGCTGTATAACCAGAACAAAGATGGATATGGATAGATAACCAGATGACGAGGGGCAAGGGCAAGAACAAAAGCAACAGAAACCAAGGCTACTTGGCATTATCAGAATCCAGTTCTCCCACCACAGCAAGTCCTGGACAACCCATCACACCAGAAAAGTAAGATTCAGATTTAAAATCACTTCTCATGATGATAATAGAGGACTTAAAGAAGGACATAAATAAATCCCTTAAAGAAATGCATGGGAACATAAGTAAACAGGTAGAAGCCCTTAAAGAATTACAGAAAAACACAACCAAACTGGTGAAGGAATTGAACAAAACCATCCCAAATCTAAAAATGGAAGTTGAAGCAATAAAGAAATCACAAAGGGGGACAAACCTGGAGATAGAAAACCTAGGAAAGAGATCAGGAAATGGAGATGCCTAGTCAAGCATCACCAACAGAAAACAAGAGATAGAAGAGAGAATCTCAGGTGCAGAAGATACCATGGAAAACATTGACACAACTGTCAAAGAAAATCCAAAATGTAACACATCCAGAAAATCCAGGACACAATGAGAAGACCAAACCTAAGGATAATAAGTATGGAAAACAGTGAAGATTCCCAACTTAAGGGGCATGTAAATATCTTCAACAAAATTATAGAAGAAAACTTCCCTAACCTAAAAAAAGAGATGCCCAAGAACATGCAAGAGACCTACAGAACTCTAAATAGATCGGACCAGAAAAGAAAGTCCTACCATCACAAAATAGTCAAAACACCAAATGCACAAAACAGAGAAAGAATATTAAAAACAGTAAGGGAAAAAGGTCAAGTAACATATAAAGGCAGACCTATCAGAATTATACCAGACTTCTCACCAGAGACTATGAAAGCTAGGAGATCCTAGACAGATGTTATACAGACCCTAAGAGAACACAAATGCCAGCCCAGGCTACTATATCCAGCAAAACTCTCAATTACAATAGATGGAGAAACTAAGATATTCCATGACAAATCCAAATTTACACAATATCTTTACAAATCCAGCTCTACAAAGGATAATAGATGGAAAACTCCAACAGAAGGAGGGAAACTACTCCCTAGAAAAAGCAAGAAATCTTCTTTCAACAACCCCAAAAGAAGATAGATACACAAACATCAAAAATTACAGGAAGCAGCAATCACTATTCCTTAATATCTCTTAACATCAATGGACTCAATTCCCCAATAAAAAGACAAAGACTAACAGACTGGATACATTAAACAGGACCCAGCATTTTGCTGCATATAGAAAACGCACTTCAATGACAAAGACAGACATTATCTCAGAATAAAAGGCTGAAAAATGATTTTCCAAGCAAAATGGTCCCAGGAAACAAGCTGAAGTAGTCATTCTAATATGGAATAAAATCGACTTTCAACCAAAAGTTATCAAAAAAGATAAGGAAGGACACTTCATACTCTCAAAGGAAGAATCTATCAAGATGAACTCTCATGTGAATATCTTTGCTCCAAATGCAAAGGCACCCACATTCATAAAAGAAACTTTAAGAAAGTTTAAAGCACACATTGCACCTTATACAATAATAGTCGAAGACTTCAACACCCCAGTCTCATCAATGGACAGATCATAGAAACATAAACTAAACAGAGACACAGCGAAACTAACAGAAGTTATGAGCAAAATGGATTCAAAAGATATCTATAGAATATTTCATACTAAAACAAAAGAATATACCTTCTTCTCAGAACCTCATAGTACCTTCTCCAATATTAACCATATAATTAGTTACAAAACAGGCATCCACTGATACAAGAAGATTGAAATAATCCCATGCATCCTATCAGATCACCACAGACTAAGGCTGGTCTTCAATAAAAACAAAAAACAACAGAAAGCCCATATACACTTGGAAGCTGAACAACGCCCTACTCAATGACAACTTCGTCAAGGAAGAAATAAAGAAAGAAATTAAAGACTTTTTAGAATTTAATGAAAATGAAGGCACAACATACCCAAACCTATGGGACACAATGAAAGCAGTGCTAAGAGGAAAACTCATAGCTCTAAGTGCCTCCAAAAAGAAACTGGAGAGAGCATATACTAGCAGCTTAACAGCACAGCTGAAAGCTCTAGAACAAAAAGAAGCAAATACACCCAACAGGAGTTTATGGCAGCAAATAATCAAACACAGGGCTGAAAGCAACCAAGTAGAACCAAAAAGAACTATTCAAAGAATCAACAAGACCATGAGCTGGTACCTTGAGAAAATCAGCAAGATAGATAAACCCTTAGCCAGACTAACCAGAGGATACAGAGACAGTATCCAAATTAACAAAATCAGAAATGAAAATGGAGATAAAACAACAGAAACTGAGGAAATTCAAAAAATCATCAGATCCTATTACAGAAGCCTATACTCAACAAAACTGGAAAATATGGATGAAATGGACAGTTTTCTGGACAGATATAAAATACCAAATTAAATCTGAATCAGATAAATCATCTAAACAGTCCCATAACCCTTAAAGAAATAAAATCAGTTACTGAAAGTCTCCCAACCAAAAAAATTTTTTTTAAAAAGCCCAGGACCAGATGACCAGATAGTTTTAGTGCAGAATTCTATCAGACCGTCAAAGAAGATCTAATACCAATACTCTTCAAACTATTCCAAAAATTAGAAATAGAAGGAACCCTACCCAATTCATTCTATGAAGTCACAATTATACTTATACCTAAATCGCACAAAGACCCAACAAAGAACGAGAACTTCAGACCAATCTCCCTTATGAATATTGATGCAAAAATACGAAATAAAATTCTCGCAAACCAAATCCAAGAACACATCAAAACAATCATTTATCATGATCAAGGAAGCTTCATCACAGGGATTCAGGAATGGTTCAATATACAGAAATCCATTAATGTAATTCAATATATAAACAAACTCAAAGAAAAAACCCACATGATCATTTCTTTAGGTGTTGAGAAAGCATTTGACAAAATTCAACAGCCCTTCATGGTAAAAGCCTTGGAAAGATCAGGAATTCAAGTCCTGTACCTGAACACTGTAAAAGCAATATAAAGCAAGCTAGTAGCCAACATCAAACTAAATGGAGAGAAACTTGAAGCAATCCCACTAAAATCAGGGACTAGACAAAGATGCCCACTCTCTTCCTACCTATTCAATATAGTACTGGACATCCTAGCCAGAGCAATTAGACAACAAAAAGACATCAAAGGAATAAAAATTGGAAAGGAAGAAGCCAAAATATCACTATTTGCAGATGATATGATAGTATACTTAATTGACCACCAAATTTCCACCAGAGAACTCCTAAACCTGAAAAACAACTTCAGCAAAGTGGCTGGTTATAAAATCAACTCAAACAAATCAGTAGCCTTCCTCTAGTTAAAGGATAAATAGGCTGACAAAGAAAGTAGGGAAATGACACTCTTCACAATAATCACAAATAATATAACGTACCTTGGTGTGACTCTAGCCAAGCAAGCAAAAGTTCTGTATGACAAGAATTCAAGTCTCTGAAGAAAGAAATCAAAGAAGATCTCAGAAGATGGAAAGATTTCCCATGCTCATGGGTTGGCAGGGTTAATATAGTAAAAATGGGGATCTTGCTGAAAGCAATCTACAGATTTAATGCAATCTTCATCAAAATTCCAACTCAATTTTTCATAGAGTTAAAAAGAGCAATTTTCAAATTCATTCAGAATAACAAAAATCCCAGGATATCAAAAACTATTTTCAACAATAAAAGAACTTCTGGAAGAACCACCATCCCTGACCTCAAGTTGTCAGAGACGGAGCAATAGTGATAAAAACTGCATGGTATTGGTATAGAGACAGGCAGGAACATCAATGGGATAGAACTGAAGACCCAGAAATGAACCCATACATCTATGGTCACTTGATCTTTGACAAAGGAGCTAAAACCAGCCAGTGGAAAAAAGACAGCATTTCCAACAAATTGTGATGGTCAGCATGTAGAAGAATGCAAATAGGTCCATACTTATCTCCTTGTACAAAGCTCAAGTCCAAGTGGATCAAGGACCTCTACAAAAAAACCTTTCAGTAAACCTATTAGTTTTATTATTAGGAGAAAGCTGGGAAGAGCCTCGAACACATGGGCACAAAGGAAATTTTCCTGAACAGAGCACCAATGACTTATGCTATAAGATCAACAATAGACAGATGGGACCTCATAAAATTGCAAAGCTTCTTTAAGGCAAAGGACATGGTCAATAGGACAAAATGGCAACCAACTGATTGGGAAAAGATCTTTACCAATCCCACATCTGATAGAGGGCTAATATCCAATATATACAAAGAACTCAAGAAGTTAGACTCCAGAGGATTACAGAGCTAAACAAAGAATTCTGAGCAATATCAAATGGCTGAGAAGCAATTAAAGAACTGTTAAACATCCTTAGTCATCCAGGAAATGCAAATCAGAACAACACTGAGATTCTACTTCACACCAGTCAGAATGGCTAAGATCAAAATCTCAGGTGACTTCAGATGCTGGGGAGGTTTGGAGAAAGAGGAACACTCCGCCATTGCTGGTGGGATTGCAAGCTGATACAACCACTCTGGAAATCAGTCTGGCGGTTCCTCAGAAAATAGGGCATATCATTACCTGAGGACCCAGCTATACCACTCCTGGGCGTATACCCAAAAGATGCTCCAACATATAACAAGGATACATGTTCCACTATGTTCATAGCAGCTTTATTTATAATAGCCAGAAGCTAGAAACAACCCAGATGTCCTTCAACATAGGAATGGATACAGAAAATGTGGTACATTTACACAATGGTGTACTACTCTCAGCTATTAAAAACAATGAATTCATGAAATTCTTAGGCAAATGGATGGAACTAGAAAATATCATCCTGAGTGAGGTAATCCAATCACAAAAGAACACACATAGTATGTACTCACTGAGAAGTGGATATTAGCCCAAAAGTTTGGAATGCTCAAGATACAATTCACAGACCACATGAAGTTCAAGAAGAAGGAAGACCAAAGTATGGATGGTCTAGTCCTTAGAAGGAGGAACAAAATTCTCATGGGAGGAAATATGGAGACAAAATGTGAAGCAGGGAATGAAGGAAGGCCCACCCCGAGTCTGCCCCACCTGGGGATTGATCTCATATACAGTCACCAAAAGCAGACGCTACTGTGGATGTCAAGAAATACATGCTGACAGGAGCCTGACAAAGCTGTCTCCCAAGAGGCTCTGCCAGAGCCTGACAAATACAGACACAGATGCTCACAGACAACCATTGGACTGAGCATAGGGTCCCCAGTGGAGGGGTTAGAGAAAGGAGTAAAGTAGCTGAAGGGGTTTGCAATCCCATAGGAAAAACAATAATGTCAACCAATCAGAAATCTCCAGAGCTCCCAGGGCCTAAACTATCAACTAAAGACTACACATGAAGGGGCCCATGGCTCCAGCCTCATATGTAGTAGAGGCTGGCCTTGTCGGGCATTAATGGGAGAAGAGGCCCTTGGTCCTGTGAAGGTTCAATGCCCAGTGTAGGGGAATTCAAGGGTGGGGTGGTTGGAGTGGTTAGTAGAACACCCTCATAGAAGCAGAGGCAGGGGGTGGGATTCCTAGGGGAAAACCATGAAACGGGATAACGTTTGAAATGTAAATAAAGAAAATATCTAATAAAAGAAACATGTAAGACATTCAGAATAGCATTGGGCACATGGCAAGTATATGATGCTCTTTTCTGTTCCTTATACAAAGTAAGCATAGATATTAAAAACAAATATGCAGCTTTTTCCAACCTGTAACTATTAGGTATTCCCTTTTTACACACACACACACACACACACACACACACACACACACACACACACA
>NW_021617123.1:1285-80305 GCF_004785775.1 Grammomys surdaster | reverse complement strand
ACACACACACACACACACACACACACACACACACACACACACACACACACGGTGGGGGAGGGGATGAAAACAAAGAGACACAAAGAAAGACAAGGAAAGAGATGGAGACAGAGGCAAAAGAGATATTGAAGAGACAAAGAGATAGAGAAGAAAGGAAAGAGAGAAGGAAGGAAGGAAGGAAGGAGGAAGAGAGAGAGAGAAGAGAAAGAGGAAGAGAAAGAGGAAGAGAAAGAGACACAGAAGTCACGGTTGAGAATGCTTGCAAATATAAAGCCAAAGCCAAAAGTTCCAAGTTGCCAGGAAGAACACTCAATTGTTCCCTCGGGTCTGGATACAAAGTCTGCTCTCTAAATGAACCCAGACTGTCCTTTCAGCCCTAGAAGCAATCCTATAAAAGGCAGATGAAAGAACTCCAACCTCTGTCCTTGGAATAGTTTCAGGCCACTCCAACCATTAATGCTATTCCTTGATCTCTTGGGGCTGTCGCATGTTTTCAGCTATCAATTTATTTGGCTTTTGCTCTAGATAATTTTTCTTTTTCCATGCTCAGCTTTCTCTTCATCCCTCTCTCCCCTCTCTATCCCAACCCAAACTGAGCTCTGATTTTGTATGTCTGACTTAGTGACTGGTGGAAACAGGGAGAAGTTGGGGATGTGGCTAGTACACTAATCATCCCTGCTCTGTCAAACACCTTGACCCATTTTTGCTAACAATTTAAATTCATAAAACAATTAGTAGGGTTGTAAAGACTAAACAAGTAAAGGGGTAGAAAGACTGAATGATTCTATGGGTCTGAGATGTTTATAAGAATACAAGAAGAGAAAGTCTTGAGACCATGACAAAAAGGATTCTATTAAATTGCAACAGGGTTCTCATTCTGCTGTTTTCCAGTAAGAGCCTTGAGTATCGCACACTGATAGCGCTGTGGGCTGCACAGCAGATGGGGCATTGGTCTCACAAGCACTTTGCTGATGTTGCCACACGAAGCTAAAATTGGATATGGTAATGAGCCAGCAGGAAGGGGACACATGGGCAAACAGACAGGGAGGGGGCAATGCAAGTATAGTACAGACATATCCAAGTCATCAGGGTAGTCACAGTCCGAAGTGTCGGGCCCCAGTATGCAAAGCATCAATGCACAAGGCTGTGGGAGTGTAGCAGAATGGTTGTTTGGAGAAACGTCAAGACATAACAAGCAAGGTTTCCAATCTGACCTGTGAGGTGGGGCTTAAACCTGACAGGCACTTGATGTTAACACAATATGCTAACACATGGCTCCAGTGGTGTGTTTACTTTGTGGAACGTGGATCCCCTGTGACAAGGCCTCCATCTCAGTAGGGGAATTTGCTCACTGTTGGTTTGAAGAGATACAATGGAAATTTGAGTCAAGTTTCTATGTCTTCCTTTAGCAAATGGAAAAGGCAAAAGACTCAAATTAGACCAGTGTCTCGGGGCCTTTGATTCTTGAGCACTGTTCTTACAACCTGTGTCCTCACAGTTGCAGTGGGTTTTGCCATTTGCACAGTCAGATCTTTAGGTTAATCTTTGTTCCTAAGCAATGTTGTGTCTTCCCAGTGCATCCCTTAGCCAGAAAGGGAGGCTTTCAGTAGACTTACAAAGTTAAAAGGAATCAGCATACTGCTGTTGTTGTTGCTGCTGTTGTTGTTGTTGTTGTTGTTATTCCTCCTAAACCCATCAGCCCTAGTGACTGTCCTGTAGTGCTTTGACCCACCTTTCTCAGTACAGGCCTTTGCTCTTTTAATACCTGCCTAGCAAAATACAGGCATCGTCTCAGTGTTTTTGATCAACGGCTGATGTAAAGAATTGAATTTGACTTTTGTTCCAAAGAGAAAGTGATTTTTGCAGTTTTTCTCTCACCCTTTGTAGTAGTTTTTAACCCGGGCTATATAGCTTTTGCTTAGTATTTTAACGCCATGCTGGGATGTTTCTTTTTTTCTTAAGAAAGATTATCTATCTCAACATATTCATAACTGCAGTAAAATTTTGAGTATCTTTGTTTAGTTTGGGTAAGAAATTTAATTTGAGCATATAGCAGTATTAATTTGAATCATCCAATAATAAATTTAATTTTATATAGTAAGTTCAGTTTTATATATTGAGTGTTTTCATTAGCTGCCCCCATTTTCCACAATTGACCATGTATTGGTTACTTTCTCATTGCTATGATAAAATACCAGACAACACAGCTTACCAAAGGAAGGGCTTATTTTTAGCTCACAGTTTCAGGGAACAAGTTAGCATGGTAGAGATGTCACACCCACGGGAGCTTGAGTCAGTCGCTCACACTGCAGCACTAGTCGGGAAGCAGAGATGAGATACGGTGTTCAGCTCACATGTGTCTTTTTATTTACCTTGGTGTGTGACTCAGGCCCCCAGCCTATAGAATGGGGCCACTCACATCTAGGGTGTCTCTTCATCCCTTGTTTTCCCAGTCTAGAAGCTTCCTCACACACTTGCCCTGAGATTTGTCTCCCATGTGATTCTGGATCCTGTTGGTTAACAATCGATACTATCACAATCAATTTATTATTTCAGTATATCATCTAAGAGAAGCGAGAAGGTAAAAAATGCCTTACATTTAATTTTATTTTTACATTTTTATTTAAACTTTGTTATACTGTGGGGCAATGTATTTTTTTTTTAAGGATAAGATAAACTAAAAAGTTTCTTGTATTTTGTCTCCAAATTAGCTTCCAGTTAATCTTTTTGAATTTGCATTTGCAAAGACAGTGATCAAGTTTTTATAGATGATCTAAGCAAGCTTGGTGTCCAAAATATAGGAAGTGCTTAACTCAATATTTATTGAATTAATTAACAAGGGGATTCAATTTGTTTGTTTCTTCTTCATATTAATAATGAGTAAGCAAGAGAACATACTATATATATCTTAATATTCACAATGATTAGTCCAGAAATCTACAAACAGCTGCTTTGAAGTGAGTGTCTTATTTTTCTCAAGACAGGGTTTCTCTGTGTAGCCCTGGCTGTCCTGGAACTCACTCTGTAGACCAGTCTGGCCTTGAACTAAGAAATCCTGCCTACCTCTGCCTCTCAAGTGCTGGAATTAAAGGCCTGTGCCACCACTGCCCAGCTGGAAGTAAGTGTCTTATAAACAGCAGACATTCATCCACATACTTTTGGAGGTCTGAGGTCAGAGCCCCTACATGGCTAGACTCTAGTGGGGACCCTTCTGTGAATTGCACATGGACAACTTCTCGCTACCTGAAAAGGGCTAAGCAAGAACCCTAGTGTCTCTTTTATCCAGGCACTAATACTTTTTATGAGTGCCCCACCTTTAAGAACTCCTAGCCTCCCAAATACCCCATCTCCTAATACTGTCCCAGTAGAGTTAGGTATCAACAGATGGATTTCCAAAGAACACAAACATTTAGTTCATCCCATTCTCTTTTGTTGAAACTTTAAAAAATGAAGTACAAAGACAACATACATGGGGCTTCCAAGGAACCATCCAGAAAGTAGATGAACAGCGAGACAGCAATCTTTTGAAATGTTTATATTTATTTTTGTGTGTATGATTTGTGTGGGAGGAACTGTGCATACCACGTCGCATGTGTAGAGGTCAGCAGGTGACTTTCAGCAGTTGGAGCTTTCATTCCACCATGTAGGGCCGAGAGATTTAACTCCAGTTGTAAGGGTCAGCCATCAGGTGCCTTTGCCTCATGAGCCATCTTGTCGATCCTGAGAAACAAATCTTAGCCATTTATCCTAATTTATGGGATCTCTGGGGTTTTTATTCTACTTTACCAATGCCTCTAAAAGAAGTTGAGAAAAACAGGCTTCAAAAAGTCCCAGAGTTATGTGTGTTAGAATGATGCCCCAGTCATGTCTGTTGTACCAATCATGGCTTATCTGCTGCAAAAGACAGAAATACTGACTTGTCTAGATAAGTGGGAGGGCAAACTACTCTCTGCTGAGCATGGAAACAGAAAAGGAAGGAAACAGGAAACAGACCAAATCATTACAGCTGACTTACATGAATTAGACACCCTACTCTGTCAAACTTCCCAAATAATGTCAAATATATGAGAAATGATGAGGTATAAAGAGATAATCCACCATCCATTGGCTTCTGCATATATCTAGGTATACCAAGACCCAGAGCGATATGATGCACTAAACTACATTATTTATGAAAAGTAATGCCCTCTGATTACAAAACATCTTTATTTTGTAAGTGAAATGTAACCAGCTCTAAATAACTTTCAATACTTGCTGCAGTCTAAATGTTATGTAAATAGTTATTATTTTGTATCATTCAGGGAAAGCAATGAAAAGATGTAAGTGTCCTCTATGTTCAACAAGGACCTGTTACTTTGGAATATTAGGGTCAGGTTGGCTGACTCTTACGGAGGTGACACCCTTGAATATAGAGGACTGAGAACAGCTGTGCTCTGGACGTTCTCAGAGACTAATCTTTCTTTTAAGAAGTGTGGAACAATGAGGGCACTAGCTCAGGGGAGTTGGTGTCTGCACAGATAACAGCAATACTAGGTGAGTAGCCCGGTGGGATGGCAGCCATTCAGAAGCTAGAGGCAGTGATCTGTGGGTCAGGCAGCCTGGTTTGTTAAGATATTAGGACTTCGATGTACAAACTGTGAGGTCCTTTCAAAATAGAGAGGCAACATGAGCAGGCTGTGGTTCTTGAAGATAAGAGGATTTTGAAGGTAAGAGGAGGAAGATAAGGTCTGGCTACAGCTAAAGAGCAGATCTAGGCAAATCCATCAGTTAGAGACAATAGCAAATCAGAATATCCCAGGATGCCCCGTGAGAATAAGGCAGAAACCCAAGTTTATAGAGACACCACCACAAGAAGGGAAGAGTAGGTGCTTAAGAACAACTAACCTGGATCCCCTGAACCTCCAACCAGAGAGCATGTATGGGACTGACCTAGGCTCTCTGCACTAATGTACCACTCGTGTAGCTTGGTCTTCATGTGGCACCCCTAACAGCAGGAGCAGGGGTTGTCTCTCATTCTGTGGCTTTCCTTTAGATCCCTTTCCCCTAACTGGGCTATTTTGATCTAGCCTCAATAGGAGAAAATGCACCTAGTCCTATTGCAACTTGACATGCCAAGGCTAGTTGATCTCCATGGGAAGCCTCCCCTTTTCTGAAGAGAAAGGAAGAAGGAGTACATGGGGATGGGGGGGGGGGAAGGACGGGGAGGAGAGGAGGGCAGGCAAACTTTGATCAGGATGTAAGTTAATGAATTAACAATTATTAGCTAAATAATTATTAATTATTGTTTGTGGGGCTATAGCTTGTGCGTGGGCGTAGGTTTTGTTGCGCTGAGTTGTGGGTCCGGTGTGTCTGCTCAAGGAGGCAGAAGCTTGGGAATTTGACTGAGTTCACTCCTCCCAGCGCCCGGTAGACTCGGGCTGTGAGAAGTCACAGAACTCAACTCTGGGTGTGGGGAGATCTCAGTCTTATTCCGCCCCTGGGCTCCCAGGCTCCTCTGGGAGCCACAGAAGAGTTGAGACTGGAGGCATATGGGCTGGAACGGCCAGCAGCCCAGATGGGCGAGAGGGAGAAGCTCCAGCTGCACCCCATGGGGTGGGTGCAACTGGCTTGGCTGGTCATGGCTGGTTTGGCTAGCTTGCTTAAGTTGACAGGCCTCCATGGCAGGAACGCAGAGAGGTGATTAGATGGAGGCTCATTGGTTAAAGACACCCTCTACCGTTCTCCATGGTGGTCTCTAAAGACGAGAAGTAGTCCATGGTTTTTTTTTGTTTGTTTGTTTTTGTTGTTGTTGTTTTTTTTTGTTTTTTTTTTTTTTTTGTTTTTTTTGTTTTTTTTGTTTTGGTTTTTCGAGACAGGGTTTCTCTGTATAGCCCTGGCTGTCCTGGAGCTCACTCTGTAGACCAGGCTGGCCTCGAACTCAGAAATCCGCCTGCCTCTGCCTCCCAAGTGCTGGGATTAAAGGCGTGCGCCACCACTGCCCGGCTAGTCCATGGTTTTAAAGAGTTTATTGGCATGGGATGGAAAGTGGTTGAAGCTGTACCCAGTGTCCTCAGGGCGAGCCTGAAGTTAAATATCTTTTGCAAGGAGGAGGGTCAGGGAAGGAATGCTTAATTGGCTATGCCCTCTGGTCTTTAGGTATCTCATTAATATGGAGATCTCTTGAGGCTCTTCGGCCTGTAGTCATTCCCTCTACCTGTGCTAAGTGACTGAAAGTCACAAATCTTTCTTTGGGAGTGGCCTGTGGATGGCTGAAGCTAAGTGAAAGGAACCAGGGCCTAGGAGCAAGGCCGAACTCCTACAGTCCCATTAGGGTTCAAAGCAGACTCAACTGGGTACCCTACTGCCTCTCACAGCTCACCACCCTACAATTATTGTTTAATAATTAATGATTAATGATATTTGAAAAGAAAAAAGATACTGATATTGTAAGTTCTTAAAATGTATTGGATGAGAGGATTTTGAGGGAAGGTCTCTGCAGAAAACTTATGAAAATCTACTGAGTTTTGATGCCTTTATTTGCTTCTTTTTGCTTTTTGATAAAAGACAAAGGTTTGTATTTACATTTTCATCTTTAGTATATTATTATTATTATATGTTTACATGGCATTAATTACACACCATCTTCACCCCTTTCTTTCTATGTGAACCCTTTAAATTGTTCAGCTTCCTCTGTAAGGGGGAAGAGAGGTCAGAAAACAACTAAGGTGACTGGCAGGGCTCTAAGCAGCTCCTGGGACTCAGGCTCTGAACCTTGACCCCTGAATTTCTTCAATATGGTAACTAAGGTAAAATTCTCAGGAAACGGTAAAGTTCAACACAAAGGCAAAAATTGTTTTTATGCACTTTGGCACATTTATGCTTGCAGAGTTGGTCCTAGAATATCAATACATACTTTTAGGGTCAGAGATATGAAAATTCTCATCTCAGCACGGCTGCAAGCTAAGACTATTCATTATTTTAAAGAACCTTTTCACATAAACAAACCCCATAGGTATTTTAGAGTGTACAATTTTGGCAAGGTCGTCAGAGCTATTCCTATAAATGCATGCCTTCAGGTCTTTTCTGAACATGGTTAACCCATTTGGGATAAACATTCTAAACATAAAATGATTTCACATCAAATAAATATTGACGTGCCTTTTAAAGGTCACCTGACACATGGCTGGAATATCAACAGGAGACTGATTGACGTGTGTGTTTTCACTGATAAGTGAAAACCACTACATTTATTTTACAATATAAGTTTCAAGTATTAAGAAATTGTATAACTTTATTTGAGTTACTGTGGTTTCTGTTGTAAAAGAACCCAGGTAGAAGCACACAAGTTATTCACGTATGTAAGATGTTTGTATACCCTACTGTCCCCCTATGACTAAATGGAAACGAAAGGACCTGAAGGTAGAAAGTGGATTTTAAAAAAACTATTATTTATCTTTTCAAATTTCACTTTTTTCTATGTTGTGTTTCATAGCTTATAACAGCAACAAAAATAAAGAGGACTGGGCTGGGAAAAACAAGACTAGAGAGGAAAGATAGTTTGTGTTATTGAGATACAGGATAGATACACAGGCATACGACAAAAGACCCAATGATTTTTCTAATCGTTTTCTAATTGTTTCACTCGAAGCACAAATATGTCTCCAGGTTTGTGTGGTAGGATAGACATTATGGTCAGAAATATTTGACCTTGAGCCAGACCAATGATTCCTTGGAATGAACATTTGCAAGTAAAGTTGTTTGGGCAAAAGGTTGTGCAATGTCACACACCGTGACACATCACTGCTTCCACAGTGAGATCGGTTTTGGTTTTATTTTTTGTTTTCTTTTTGGATGGAGGTTGCAAGGGAAGATGGCGGATATCATGGAATGGGAAGATGAGTGGGATTGGGTTGCATAGTGTGAAATTCACAAGGAATCAATAAAAAGTTTTTAAAAAATGTTTTTCCTGAGTGACAGTCATTAGGCAGTACATGTTATTTTCTTAGACAATACATCTTATTCTGTTATAGAGCTAAACAACAACAACAACAATAATAACAGCAAAAATGTCTATCCAAATTGATTAGTCATGTCTTAGCATCCTTCAGAGTAGGCGCTTCCTTTTTAGATCTAAAAGGAAAATCTTCAACCCTCCTTCCAGTTTAGAAGAGGCTTTGGCGCAAATGGAGTTTTTTTGAGGTGTACTACATTTCCAATTTTACTGGTTTTGTGATGGGTCTGTTGGAAGGGAGACTGCACAGTTAACAGGTTAACATTTGTGACAGGTTGATGGGGAAGAACTAGGCTTAGTTAGCATCTTCACTTTTAAATGAAGCAGCTATGGGTCTGCCTCTGAAAGATGTGTACTTTCCTTGAATCTGCATATGCAAATTTGGCAGGGCTTGCACTATACAGTTCCCCAGGGTCTGCAGTGTTGTTTCTTGGTTTGCATTGGTCATTTCTCCCATCTTTCCCTCTCTGCTATTTAAAGAAGTGTTCTTAGGGACCAGGCTTAGCAGTAAGAGTGCCCACTCTTGATGATCTATGTTGAGTTCCCTGCACCCATGACAAGTCACTCAAACCACCTGTTACTGAAGCACCAGGAGATCTCACTCTCTTCTTGCCTCCTTGAGAACCTTCACCCACACCCATATACAGAGAATCAAAAATAAAATCTTGTTTTAAGAATGTTTAAAAAGAAGACATGTCCACAAACCAATAGATTATTATACGAGAGAGAAGATAACAGAGGGTTTTTTTTTTTTTTTTTTTTTTTTGGTTTTTTCGAGACAGGGTTTTTCTGTGTAGCCCTGGCTGTCCTGGAACTCACTCTGTAGACCAGGCTAGCCTCGAACTCTCGAACTCAGAAATCCGCCTGCCTCTGCCTCCGATAATAGAGTCTTAAACTGAGGAAGCCAGAGGAGAAAGTATAATCAATAAATCAATAAATGAGATGCAAATATATTCAAATTGCATAGAAGGTCTGTCCAGCAAACACACTCATGTGCTGCTCTGTGATTTCTCTAAGTTTGAGAACATATGAACACATTGTATAGTAAAAGAGACTTTGTAGATATAATTAAAAATGAATTGTAATGAGGAGACGACCCCAGGTTATCTGGATGGGATCAGTCTGGTTGTTCAATGGCTTAAATACAGAGCCCTCTCTCTGGCTGGAGTCAGACGCAGAAGGAGAATCAGAGGTGAGAAATGGCTGACACTTGACCCAACTGGTCTGTTGCTGCAGGGGCCAAATGGAAAGTAGAAGCAAGAGACGGAAAATAAAAAGGTCTTGGCAGCAAAGAGCAGAGGGTGAGCTGGTGCAGAAAGAGGGGTTTGTGCTGCAAATTCATGGAACAGAACCCCACCAACAACTTGAATGTTCTTGAAGGATTCTTTCTCACAGTTCCAATGAGGAGTCTCATCCTGCTGACACCTCTTGTTTTGTATTATGAAATCTAAAGCAGAAAGAGTAAGCCCATCCAGAAAGCTTACCCACAGAAATTGGTTTTGTGTGTGTGTATCTGTTCCTGAGTGTACACGCACATATTCATGTTCATGTCTGTGTGTGTGGATGCCAGAAGCTGGCACTGAGTACCTTCCTCAGGGTACTTACTAGACATGGACAGTGCAGATTCCCTAGACTACCAGTCAGCAAGCCCTAGGGATTCCTCTGTCTCTGCCTCCCTAGCAATGAACTACAGATGCATTTCTATGCCTGTGAGTTCTGTGGGACTGAACTTAGGTCCTCATAATTATACTGGAAGCACTTTACTGCCTGAACCATCTCCATGGTCCTGGGTTTTTTAAAAAGGTGTTGTTTTATGTCCTAACTTTATAGTAATTTTCATGGCAGTGCCAATATAAATGGTGAGAATTACAACGTAATTCTGGGTGCTGTTACATTTTTACAATTAAAGCTTGACATCCTAAGGGAAGTTAAACCCTCTTTAGGCTTTTCTTTTCTTTCTAACTCTTGCTTCTTTTAGCTGAAGGGTTCGGTTAGGCCAAAAGAAACCACTGCAGCTATTTTAAGAAGGAAGGACTAAATAAACATACTAGGTACTTTAAACACATGTATAAAAACATAACATTTTGGGAATAAAGATTATAAAAACCATCTCACAGGACAAGGAAGTTACAGGAGTCATGGGAACTGCTGCTGGTGGCGTCTCCTACCACACAATTACTAGTGGTTCTCAGAAGCATGTTTGAAAGGCTAGTCTGATGTCTGTTAGATTTGTTTGCTTGCTGGAAGAATAGAAATGGCTTTCCTCTACTCTTTGTTCCAGATCTCTCATGATTGCCTCTGCCAGGTGGGATCTAACCCAGAGCCCACCAACATGGACGAGAAGCACAAATGACAAGTGACCGCAGGCGTCTTGCTTCCACTTTATCTCTATACATCTGCCAACAGTTATGTAAGGATAAAGAAAAGGTATCACCTGCCCCAGCACTTGATCGCTAAAGAGTCATATGCTTGCAAAATGACATCATAAGTTTGATGTTCATGTCTGCACTGTAGTGTATTTGGATGTTCCTCCCCTTGTATATTCTCAGCACAATGTTCTCTATCTGTAAGTAAAAACTAGTCAGTGGATGTTAGAGGTTATCTGTCCAATTCACTCATTTTATATAAAAAGAATGAGCACTCCATGGAGGGTTCTGATAGTCCACATCTACAGAGTTAATTAGCTACTAAACTAGGTCAAGGGTATTTGAAGTTTCTCTCTTCTCTCTAAATACTGGCAAAATCTACAAAGAGTTTGGGATTTGATCTTACTGACACAATGCCAAACTGGCCTGTTACTATATCTCTGAAAGCCTGGAGAAGACACAGACTTAGAGGTCAGTGACAGAGAAGTTTTATACTTGTGACACACTATAGTGGAAGTTTTTGCATGGTTTTATCAGACTCCCTTAATTCTCAAGTCCATACAAATGGTGTTGAGGGATCAGGTAGCTACTCTGTAATAATAGGCTTGTATCACGGTCAAAGAACCCTGAATAATACATGTGATGGTTTGTATATGCTTGGCCCAGGCAGTGCCACTATTTGGAGGTGTGGTTTTGACGGAATAGGTATGTCACTGTGGGTGTGAGCTTTAAGACCCTCTTGTCCTAGCTGCCTGGACGTCAGTATTCTTCTCCAGGCTTCAGATGAAGATGTAGAACTCTCAGCTCCTCCTGTACCATGCTTGCCTGGATGCTGCTATGCCCCTGCCTTGATGATAATGGACTGAACCTTGGAATCTGTAAGCCAGCCCCAATTAAATGTTGTCCTCTAAGAGTTTCCTTGGTCATGGTGTCTGTTCACAGCAGCAAAACCCTAATTAAGACAATACATTTGCATTTTTATTTTTTCCAGCAAGTGAAATACATTGAGTCAGGCATATTACCTCAGTTTTCATAGATGCTTCCAACAAAGACGACACTAAAGAAATATCATAGTTAAAACTTTGTATCTGGAGGCTGGAGAGATGGTTCAGTGGTTAAGAGCACTAACTATTCTTCCAGAGGTCCTAAGTTCAATTCCCAGCAACCACATGGTGGCTCACAACCATCTGTAATGGGATCTGATGCGCTCTTCTGGTGTGTCTGAAGACAGCTACAGGGTTCTCATATAAATAGAATAGATAAATCATTAACAACAACAAAAAAACCCTTTGTATCCTTGGCATATGGGTGAAAATATATGGTTGCGAGCCCACATCAGATTGTTTTTCTAGTATCAAACAATGAAGGAAGTATTGAGAAATACATAAGCAACTGTTTACATTTATCATTAAATATTTAATATTTTCTCTATGAAACATAGTATGTATGCTATTTGCATATATTTTATGTATGCATCCACAGTGTGAGTACTGCCATACTCCATTAATTTTCATTACCACATCCCATTACAGCAGGTGAGTTCCACCAGTTTGTTGATGATTGCTCGGTTGATTGTTGGAGCTGGTCTGCAGTATTTTTCTATTACAGCATTATGTATATGCTTGCATACATTTCCTGTAATATATGTGCAGAAGTTTCTCGAGAGGCTTGACTAGTTGTAAAACTGCTCGGTTATGAATGAGGTTATGTTTAACTCCTTGTGGTTCCTCACAAAATACTCTCTTTAATCTGTGAATTGTCTCTCATGTCCTTTGCCTATTTTTTTCCTGTTAAGTCACTTTTTTCTGAGACAGGGTTTCCCTGTGTCCTGGAATTCTCTTTGTAGACCAAGATGGCCTTGAACATCAGAGATCTGCCTCCCTCTACCCCCCTCCCCATCAGTAGAATTAAAGACACGTGCAGCCACACCTGGCTTTTACTTATTTTTTAAAAATATATTAAAAGTTTATGATTTTGTTACTAATTCAGTTAAAAATCCAATCTCTTTGGTAGTAGAAAGTGACAGAGCCAACTTCTACCTGCCTCTTTTTCATCATTTTAATGGACATTTAATAAAAGCATTCCCTTCAAAGTGACCAGACAAGAGTGCCTTGATGAAGTATATTCTCTTCACGTCATTGATGTGATCAAGCATGTTGGAGGTTCTGTGGATTCATTTGTGTTAGATTTCTGTGGCTTTCTTGATCTTTTATTGTGACCTCTCACCTGGCTGAGTTCAGTCTGGGATGATCTTGGGCCTAAGTAAACATCTCTTTCCTCTCCTGTGTATCTGTGTATTTGTGTCCTTTTCCTGCTGGAGTCACAGAGCCCCAGGACCACACAACCCCAGGAGCTGCCTTCAGGTTGGTTACATGTGAGTGCCCAACCCTCTGCAGTATGTTCCAGCTGTGCTTGCAAGAGGCAGCGGATTTCCCCCAGATGTTGGCTTTAACATTTACGTTTTACTTGGCAGCTCGTGTGGAGCTGCACTCTGGTTTTGCTGATCTTGTTTTGTTTTTTGTTTGCTTGTTTGTTTTTCAGGGAGAAGCCAGTGAGTGGTAGTAGATTTTCCTCACTCCGTCAGCTCGTGTAAGAGTTACCTTTCTCCAGGCCTGCTAGTATAGATTTTTAGCCCAGTCACTTGGGAAGCGGAGGCAGAATGTTCACAAGTTCAAAGTGGGCTTGAGCTAGGGAGCTCATTCTGTGCCAAAAGAGAACTGCAAAGGCAGGCTATATGACTCACTGCTGGAGTGCTTGCCTGGTGTGCACAAGGCCTTACGGCCAATCCTCAGCCCATCATGCCGTCAATTAGTCAATCAACCAACCTTATATTTCATACAGCATCAGATTCCTTTGTACTTGAAGAGAACGCTGTTTTCCATTTGAACTTCCATTGTTTTAGAACATATTTGTATATTTTTTTATTTCCTATCTTTAGTATATCAAAAATTAAGACCTAGCCGAGACTGATGGTCTCCTGCTGGATAAGAGCACCTCCCTTCTTATTGGGGGCTGCAAAGTAACTGAGTGAGCTACTGTATAAGGCAGTTTTTCCAGCATCAAGATCTGCTCAGCGACTCGATTCTCGTTAGCTGCCTGAAGCTGGAGCCCTTTGCTGATTTTCAGGAAGGCATGCTGACAGTGATCAATTATGTAATGTGAACGTGACCTCTTTTCTCCCTCTAAAACGTTGATTGGTGAGGACTGTCTGTGCAAGTGTGGCTGACAGTAAAGGCCAGGGCCACTGTCCTTGTACTGGACTTCTTGAGCTATGTGGGAAATGTTGGGAAATGGTTTTAATGCTTTGTCTGATTTTGACTCCTAATAATCTTTGCTTCCAGACCTGAGCTGGCTTTGATGGATATAAAGAATTGGCATACAGCCATTGGCTGAGCAGGGAAATGGGGCAGGGCTTTTAGATTGTATGGGTTAGAAACTGAGAGAGAGGAGAAAGAAAAGGAGAGGGAGAGAGAGAGAGAGGAGAAAGAGGAGAGAGAGAAAGGGTTTTGCCATAACCAGGAAGGAGAAAGATGAAACTTAAGGGCCCCCTGGCAGGTAAGAATCCTGAAAAATGGCCCTAGAGGCCACTTCTCTGATTGGGTCTGGGGTAGCAGAGATGAAATGTTGATTTAGCAAACTGACTCACCAAAGTTGGAGGGGAGGATATATGCTAGCCGAGGGGAGGAATAGAAATGCCCAGCCATCGAGATAGTCAAGGTGTATCAAAATTAGCTGGCTTGTGTCTCTTATTTGGGAATCCAGAGAGCTCTTGGGTGGGTGCAGAGAGTGTGCAACCCATCGGGAACCAAAGTGGTTTAACTAATTTACCACTACAGGGAAAAATATAAATATACTTTTTATAAAAGCAAATAGTTGAGCCAACTGTCTCTTGGGATTTAATTACATTCAAGTACATTAGTTCCTAAGTTATGTTCTTGACAACTAATTTTAATGTAGTATCTAATCATTAATTGTCGGAATATCTTAAATAGCAGACCTTACAAAGAGTCATTCGGACAAGTTGTCATTCTGACAATTTATGGATGCTTACAGAAGCATCTGGAGATTTAATGTATCTAGGTTTCTTATTTCAAGAAATCTTTATTGATGCTATAAATTGATTCGACTCAGCAACAACAAAAAAGAAGAAAGAGAAACTAATTTAAGTCAACAGTTACTATCTATTGTCAGATATTTATCATGACTAGCAGATTTTATATCCAGATTGCTAGTAAAGAGGCATTCATCCCCACTGGCCTGCCCTCAGGGACCTAGCAGCAGCTTATGTCATCATCTGCCACCTACAACTGCACCAAGTTTGCACATAAAAGGGTCCTCATACACCCCAGAGCTCTCTTTGCCCTCTCTACCTTTTCTTGTGTGTCTCTCTCTGTCATGTCTCTCTTTCTTGTCTTTCTCTCCCTTTTTCTCTCTCCCTGTCGGTCTGCTTGTCTGCCTCTATCTCTCCTGCATATCCCCAGTTCAAGATGGCCTTTTACTCTCCCCTCCCAGCAAATCTATTACACTAGTTCTATTGTTTGGCACAATTTCTCAGGGATACACCATAGCATGGCCCGCTAGGGGTACCCCCATCCCTTGCTTGATTTTATCCTTTTACTGATAAGGAGTGGATTTGATTGAGTTTGTAACAGCCCTTCTACTTTTCCAACTGTAGGCATTCATCAAGCTCCGGCTGAGCTCAGCAGGGCCTCCTCTCTTAAGTTATGTGCGCAGGGTTGTTCCACTCCGTCTCAAGTAGAAAGAAGAATGGAGTATCTCTTCACTGTTTTCATTAATTGAATTCACACTAATTTTTGTTGGCCATCTGGCAGCTCTTGCCAGCCAGATGGTTTGTCCTAGATAAAAATCCCATCCTACACTCAAAATTAATGGCAAATGACTTCTCAGGTTTGGAAGATGGAGCAGTTTGACTTTGTGGTATAATCATTACTGTCAATATTTTAATCAGTTCTGAAATACTTGTTCCACCTTCAATTTCTTTCTCTGGAATTGGGCAGTGATCATCCCTAACGTGGATGATCGATCGCAGTTAGCTGACAGGAAGCAGTGCTGACAGGAAACAGTGCTGACAGGAAGCAGTGCTGACAGGAAGCAGTGCTGACAGGAAGCAGTGCTTTGCTTTTGAGTGCCTCCATTTCTTCCCTTAGTAACTCATTGCATCTAGTGCTGTGACAATCTAGCTATCAAGGCATCATAAGGGTGGAGGGTCGTCTACGTTCCACTGTTAGCTGTGGACCCAGGCCCTTAAACTTGATGGTGCTTTTAAGCCTACTCATGTAACAGGGCCTCAGGCCCTAGCACAACCAAGTCCATGATGGAAGTACCATTCAGGCAGTAAAACTCAGCCTACTACCTGCCAAAATTAAAACAAATGCCCAACCCATTAAAGCACATATAGTTCTGGGAAAGTCTAAATGTACTAACCTGGCTTTTTTACTTCTGTAGTCCTGCTTCTGGCTAAAAGGTCTTATTAACTAAAGTATGTCAACCCCAACCATATTTTTTATGCTAAAAGCATACCCTGAGAGAGGCTCAGGGCTACATTGAGATCCCGGACACCCAGTGTTGTAGCTGGCAGGCTAACGAAGATGTTTCTATTGGCTTAAACTATGTCCGAGCTTCTTTGGTGAACATCCCATAAGATTTCTGGAAGTCTCACCAAGGTCCAGAGACTAGACCTCAAGTCAGTGGGGATCCCAGAGACCCTTGGATCCAGGAAGAGTGGAATAGTCAGGGAACTCCTAGGGGGTACATAGCCTGAGCTATTCCAGGTCCCTACGGCTCCCTTTAATCAGTCTCTCCCTAATGTCTCAGAAGGGTTTGATATCTCCACCCCAAAAGGAAAGAAAAAAATTAGAAAACCACCTGGTCTGTCACCTCTGGAGATAAGGCTGGTTAAGGTGCCTTCTGTTTGGACACATAGGAGAGATACTTGGCTGCTGACCCAGTGTCCAGAATCCATGTGAGACATCACTAGTCACTAGATCCTTCTCTCTGTTCAGGTATATGAAATGTGGTGGCCACCCTTGGTTGTCTTTACTGTATCTCTGCGTGGCCTGTGAGTATGTGTATGCGGGTCTATGTGTTTCTGTCAGTTCTGTTTCCCTATATTGACCAGTGGCTTTCTCTGGTGTAAAAACCCCTTAGATTAAGGCCTGTGCCCAATTCCATTGGGGACTGGAATCCTTTTGGCTCTGCTGGATCACCCAGAGAAACCTGCCCCCTCACCCTCACCCCCTCCCACACTTCTCCCAAACCCTCTCCACCTGTCCCACTGTAGGAGCAGGAGTTCTTGTTTTGTTGCTTGACTCCCGCTGACAGTCAGGGCTGGTTACATCCAGGGCCCCCTGCCATGTAAGTGGAATTCATTCGGAGGGGGAAACAGTTTTCCCAGGTAAGCATTTCCTCACCCTTGTTCTAGCCAGCCTTGGGGCAGGGCAAAAGTTCCACTGGACAGAGCCAGAAGGAAAAGAAAAAGTTTTACTCCTTCCTCTTTCATAATTGATGTGTCTTTTTCATCCAGTGGTTGGTGAAAACCATCATTCTTTGAATAAATAAATAAACAAACTCTTTGCCTTGGGCTGGGCAGAGGATTGCTGCCAGACAATGCAGCCTGAACAGAACAGATTTCCTCTCCTGTCCAACATTGATCAAGGACACTTTCAGCAATTTTACTTGGTATTTAAAAAAAAAATTAAAGACATCCATTAGAAAGATTTCCTTTGTCACCCAGTTGTCCCCAGATATTAAAAAACGAGATATAAAATTTTTTTTTTAAAAAGGTGTAAGTGGATCCCAGTTGCGAGTATGTGTGTTTAACTGCTTCTCATCAGAGAAGGGGACAGTTTATGCAGAAGGTCTTGTCCCAGTCAGTTCTCTGTTGCTTAGAAAGCCCAATTTGTAAAAGGCTACTTATCTTGGCTACCAGCTGAGGTGGGGGGTGGGGGTGGGGGCGGGGGTGAGGGTGAGGACTTTAAAAACAGCTCTTACTTCCACTGCAGCCCTAAAATTTTCAGACAAAAGAAATTTTAACTCAAACGTTGGAGCCATGAGAACGCCCTGTGACAACTGGACCCTGTATCCGCAGGATGGCCCACCTAAGAGCTGTGGCGAATACTGTTAGTTTAATACTGTTGACAACCAGCCACATCCAAGGACAGCTAGAAGTGACTTCATGACAATCAGACATCTTTACAGCCAGCTCTCCAGTGACCCAGCGACCTTACACGTCATCTCTAAAAGCCTAAGAGGCAGCGGCATCAGTCCTGTGTCTGTCCCTTTTCACATGTGCAATGGCCCCTGTTGCAGGTCCCTTTGTACAAGCCTCGTTTTTCCTCCCCCACCCCTTTCTCCTCCATCTCCTAGAGGCTTCTCCTATTTCCCCTCCCAATAAACTTCCCACGTGATACCTGCCGCATGGTGTGGTTTGTTTGAGACTCACTGAGTATTTCTAACAAATACAGTAAAACAAGTTAACTTTGGGTCAAGATCTTTTTTTTTTTGGGGGGGGGGTTCGAGACTGGGTTTCTCTGTGTAGCCCTGACTGTCCTGGAACTCACTCTGTAGACCAGGCTGGCCTCGGACTAAGAAATCCACCTGCCTCTGCCTCCCAAGTGCTGGGATTAAAGGCATGGGCCACCACCGCCTGGCTGGGTCAAGATCTTATATTCACAGCACAACACAACACAACACAACACAACACAACACAACACAACACGGTCGAGGCCCTCCGGTGAGAAGCACCAGAATGCTGCTGTCTGATGACTGTGAGCTAGTACCAGGCCCTACTCCTGGCCCATACTTGACTTTGGTTTGAGAAACCCACCACCATCCATCCTGCTACCCTCTTACCTGGTGACAACCTGGTACTCATTCATGATTATCCCAAGATGAAAAATGAGATCAGGTGTGTGGGAGCTGCAGTAGTTACTTTAACTGAATCAATTTGTACCCAAGCCTGGTAGAAAAAAGAATTGATTGATCTGAGCCAGTCTCCTGAAAAGATATTTTTTAAGTCAGTTAAATATTATAACAGGAATACAAGTAGTTAAAATTCCAGGTGAGCTAACTTGCTAACCCAAGGCCATTACAAGAGATGCAGAACAGAAAAACAAATGTCAATTAAATGTTCCAAAAATCTGTTCCCGTGGTGTCTGACTTAGCCTCCTCTGAAAAAACTCCTATCAGAGGTCCCAAGGCCACAGGGACCAGAAACTATTCTTGTGAGATTTGTCAAACCTCTGCCTGAGATCTGCTTACACATATTATAGACATTTATAACAACCAATTGTGTGTGATTACCCACAACCCTCTCCCTCCCCCCAGCCTTTGTCTATAAAAACCCTAAACTGTTAGATCTCAGGGTCGAATCCTCTGTCTCCTATGTGAGATATGTTTCGATCCGAAGCTTCGTATATTAAAAAGAACCTGACTTATGTTATTACAGCAAGAGGTCTCTAGAGTGTCTTTGGGGGTCGCGTCGTACCCGAGTCTATTTTTGATTCTGGGGAGTCTTTCACTCTCAGATGGGGAAAAAGAAAAGTCCAGCACCATATATATATAATGTATATAGACTGTCAATTGGTATGTTTTTATTATGAAACATACCCTGGTATGATCTATAAAGGGCTTCTCACTGCTGGGAAAAAAAGATATTAAAAACTCTTGGCCCTCCTGGAGGCTATTTGGCTTCCTCTACAAATTACTGTCCTCCACTGCTGGACTGCTGACCTGGCTGCCTGATGAATGGCTCTAATTCCAGTGGGCCCTATTGATATTCTGATGATATACCCCTACCTGGCGTTGCATGAAATTCCATGGTAAAGATGAAGCCTATGGATAGCTCAAACCACAGGCTGATGGAAGACAGCAGAGGGAAAGATCATTCTCCCAGAAACAACCAGCAGGACCGTTGGTAACTGACCTTCACCAGGCTACTCATCTGGGGTCCACAAAACTTTCTTAGTTGGTCAGACCAAGGTATGTTTCACATTGACTGGAGAGTTTAATATGGGATGTCTCAGCCAGGTGCTAGGTTTGTGTTCAAGTAAATCCAAAACAGAGAGCTCTTACCCAGGAAGGGGTCCAAATGAGAGACCAACATCCTCATAAACTTTGGCTTCACCAAGATTTGGCTGCTGGGAGAGGGAAAAGCACACGCTCTTTTAAAGACAGCTTTCCAGGTGGTAGAAGTGTTCTTCACTTGGACTAAAACTGCTCAAATAGTAGCTCGAAAGCTCCTCTGGGAGCTGGTCCATGATTTGTTCTTCCCCTAGCAATGGGGTCCCACAGTGGCTTGGCTTTCATAGCCAAAACCTCTCAATTAATAGCTAAAGCTTTAGACAGATTGAAAACTTCATTGTGAATATAGACCTCAGAATTCTGGCCAGATAAAAAGAATAAACAAGACATTAAAAGAAACGTTAACAAAACTCTCATCAGAGTCTTCCAAAG
Organism: Grammomys surdaster; assembly: GCF_004785775.1. Classification (NCBI taxonomy): domain Eukaryota; kingdom Metazoa; phylum Chordata; class Mammalia; order Rodentia; family Muridae; genus Grammomys; species Grammomys surdaster. The sequence continues at coordinate 60,475 of NW_021617123.1, read as the reverse complement.
GAAAGATAGGCCTCCTTCCTTTGCTTTGCTTGGCCTGATGCACCCTATGTAGGGAGGGATTTACTGCCCCCCTCCCCCTTTGACATTATGTGGGGAAGACTTTCCCCACTGCTTCCCAGGCTCAGAGACTAATAGTTGGCAGTATCTTCTAACCATGCCTTTCTCAAGTCACTACAAACCTGTCTCCAGAATGGATCCATTGAAATTAAGGTTTCATTGGGCCCCAGGCCCTTCTGCTACCTCTACCTCCTTCTGAGACATGTGTTTGGTATGAATAAAGGGTTCTAGTCTAACTCTCAAGGCCCTTCGGCCTGGATCTGGGAACTAAGGAAGACAGATACAGGGAAGATATTAACTAATGTGAGTACAGACCAGAAACCCATATTCCACCTTACTGTTGGGAGCTGTGTTGTTGCTTCTGTAAGGCAGAGAGAGAGAGAGAGAGAGAGAGAGAGAGAGAGAGAGAGAGAGAGAATGAATTGCCCGCCAGAGAGAATTAAGGCAGGTAGGGGCCTGTTGGCAGTTTTCCCGGGCTGCTGAGGCATGGAAGGATGAAGAGGCGCACCTAGGGCTCAAGGCTAGGGCTGAAGACTCTGTTGACCTTGGTGGAAAGAAATGGAATGGGAAGAAATGTCTCCTGTACGTTTTAGCAAATTGTTTCTGTTACATTGTAGCTTTGTTTCCCATGATACTGTAAAGTATATAAAACCTAAGAGCATTAAACTCAAGGCTGCCACAGTATTGACGGACAGTCTTCTTGATTTTTAACCTTTGTCTCTGAGTCTTCTTTTCCGTCTTTCCTATAATCATCTTCACTTCCCGTTCAGAGGACTACCCGACTTAGTACCAGCTGAACTTAACCTTTACTTAATAATGCCTATTTTAAATTTCTCTCCTCTCTCTCTCTCTCTCTCTCTCTCTCTCTCTCTCTCTCTCTCTCTCGATAGTAATACAAAGTTTACAATTCTTTATATGCCCTATGGCTGGCCTCCTGACTGCCAGCAACAAGGGATTTTTTTTTTTTCATTACAAAAACTGGGGTTGTAAAACTGAGGCTTTTTTAAAAAACAAAAACAAAAACATTTCTTTCAAAAGATTCCAGCCTTTGTGCAAGGGTGAGGAGGGGAAACAAACCCGAGTCATCAGACTCTATGCCACAAGAAGGGATCTTGGGCATAGAGTCAATCATTCCCCAAAATCAGCCAGGATTTCTGGCTATGCATAGACACCTGGTCCCCATACTACATTGGGATAGGAACTAACCAGACTGACACCCGTCAACTGACAAAACTCACCTCAACAGGGAGAAGCCCAGATTAATATCAGAGGACTCATACGGGGCTAAAACTTGCCTAATATCCAGAGCCTTTAACTTAGGCCCCTCCCCTAATTTTGATGCCTGCTATTTTGATACATCCTCTTCGGATGCTTTCCAAACTAAATATACAGGCTGATCAGGATCTAGAGGTATTAAAAGAACAAATTCCCTTATAGAAATGATCCTACAAAATTGGAGAGGCTTAGATTTACTTCTCATGAGATTAAAAAAAAAGTCTGGCTTAAAGAGACAACCTGTCATTTCTATGCTAATTGATCAGGAGTAATTTTTTAAAAATCTTGCCATGGTTGGGGAAATGACTGGTATCAGGCTCTGTTCTCTTGGCCCCTATGGCTACCTACTCTGCTATGAGCACTTGCTGAGTCTTTAATTCTCATTCTGATTGGATTAGCAACAAGGCCCTGCATCTTAAACTAAACCAGTCTGAGTTCATGATTTGACTCATTCACTAAGACCCAGTGGGAAATGTAACAAGGCCCCAGACCTTAGCATAATTGACTCCATAATGGTAGTAATATTCAGGCTGTAAAACTCAGCATGCAGACAACACCACTTGCCAAAACTAAAACAAAGGTCTAATGCCTCAAAGTTCATATAGTTCTGGAATGTCTTTAAGTGTACTAACCTTGCTTTTGGCTTCTGTAATTCTGCTTCTGGCTAACTGTTATTGTTCACTGAAGTATGTCAACCCAGAACATGTTATTTTGGTTTTTTGTTTGTTTGTTTGTTTTGGTTTTTGTTTTGTTTTGGGAGGGTTTATTTTTGTTGTTTTGGTGTGTGTGTGTGTGTGTGTGTGTGTGCTTTAAAGCTCACTCTGAGAAAGGCTCTGAGCTACACTGGGATCCCAGACACCCAGTGTAGTAGTTGGCTGGCTAGTAAAGACTTTCCATTGGCTTAACAGTCTTCTTTGGTGGGTACCCAACAATGATTAACCCTCAGGCCTGCCTGACTTCCTCCTATCTGCTTCTGTGTTCCACTGTCGGACACCACAAAACCATAAGAAGCCAAACAGATCCTACAGCTTGCTAGACACTTCCCAGAAATAGAACTGAGCTGAGGTAATGTGCTTGACTTAGAATTTGAGGATCAAATTGCAAAGCCTTAGTGGTTGCATCAATGGGTTCAGAGAGATCAAAGTGTCTAGATTGTAGTGCTCTGTGTTCACAGATCTAGGAGGAGGCATACATTTTTTGGGAGATCTGACAAATCTGATTTGATATTATTTTTTCATGTGTGTGGGTGTTTTGCTTCTATGTATGTTTATGAAACACTCTGTATACTTAGTGTCCAAAGAAGGCAGAAGAGGGTATTGATTGGACATCCTGGAATAGTATTCTAGACAGCTGTGAGCACTCTGTACTGAGGATAAAATCTCACCCTCTGGAAGAGCGGCTAAGACTTTTAACCCCTGAGCAGTCTCTTCAGCCCTGGGGTGGTGTACAAAAATGGCCCTCATAGGCTCACATATATGAATGCTTAGTCATCAAGGAATGATACTACTTGAGGATTAGGTGTGGCTTTTTTTGAATAGGTGTGGCCTTTTTGGAAAAATTGTGTCACTGGGGGTGGGCTTTGAAGTTTCAAAAGCCCTAAGCAGGCACTGGTGGCTCTCCCTCTTCTACTGCTTGTTGGTTCAGATATGGAATTCTCGGTGATTCTCCAGCACCATGTCTGCCTGGACACCGCCATGTCTCCCACCATGATGAGAACGGACTAAACCTCTGAAACCAAGTCAGCTCCAATCAAGTGCTTCCTTTTATGAGTGTTGCTTTGGTCGTGGATTCTCTTCACGGCAACAGAACACTGACTAAAAAACTCCCCCAAACTTAAATTTTGAATACATATCATTTATGATGATACTTATGACTGTCTTTCAGCTTTCTTTTTGCAAACTGTAGATAATATCTACTCTAAAATGGAGATTGTATAGGTGATAAATATAATGTTGAAGTAAGTCTGAGAAACTAGAAATAACTCTAAAAGTAAAAGACATTTATAAACCTGAATGGTCATGGGAGATGCTTGATAGCTACAGTGTGACAAACTGGACCAGTGGGCAGTAAAGAGGGGGAACCACAGAAAATGGAAAAATAAGTTGTTAGTTGGTTCTGAACAGTATAAGGCTTTTTTTCTGTATATACTATAATCTTGTCAAAGAATCACCAGTCAGCCCAGCTGAGCACTGAGATGCCCGGAGCAATTGTAACAGAGCGTTGTAACGGCTGTTCCTGATTGTCAGCCTGACTACATAGGGAGTGAACTACAATCCAGAATTGGAGGGCTCACCTGTGATCCAGATCTTGAGGCTGAAAGACAAAAGTTTCTGACCTGGATCTTGGCATGGAGATCTTGAGGCACTGTGGCCATGAAAAGCTTTGGCCCAGGTAAGGTAGTACATGTCTTTAATCCCAGGGGACTAAGGCAAGTAGATCTCTGAGTTCAAGATCAGCCTGGGATGAAACAAGTCCCAGATCCAGGTGTGGTGGTACACACCTTTAATCTGGGCCACACCTTCTGCTGGAAGCCTACATAAGGACATTGGCAGAAGGAAGAATCGCTCTTCTTCTCCTGCCTTCCTTTACTTGCCAGCACATCTGCTGCAATCTACTTCTACAGAAGACCAGCTGGAGCAGCTAGCCTCGTGGGGCTGAGCAACCACTAGATTCTTGGACTTCCATTCACACCTGACCATTGCTGGGGTAGTTGGACTACAGACTGTAAGTCATCACAACAAATTCCCTTAATAGATAGAGACATTCCATAAGTTCTGTGACTCTAGAGAACCCTGACTAACACAGCAATGCAGTCCTTTTGTGGATATTGGATCAGACCTGAGACAAAGGGCTGAGGTGCATATTTTACAAACCAGCATCCCTCAGTCCCTACCTGTTACAGGGCATGTTTGGCATACCCTTGCCCTCTATGCTGAACTTTCCAGCCCAAGGGCTGGAATTCCCCTCCCCAAGAAGCTCTTTCCTATATAATCCAGCCTCTCTCTCTCTCTCTCCCTCTCTCTCTCTCTCTCTCTCCCTCCCTCCCTCCCTCCCTCCCTCCCTCCCTCTCTCTCTCTCTCTCTCTCTCTCTACAATTTCTTTCTTCCTGTATGCTCACGTTTTTCTTCTTTTTCTTCCTCCTACCCAATGCAACTTCCCTGGCCTCGTGTGAATATGTCAATAATCATTCACTCATTGTCCTGACAAGAGATGATTGAATTATTAAACTTGGAGTTTATTGCAGTAGGTTGCTATGAACATTCTTTTACATAACACTTCAGCAAATGTATATATGAATTAGGGGTAAATTATACATCTGTTATTACGTATCTATATATTAAATAACTTGCTCTGCATCTGCCCCAAATTCCACTTCCCATACTATTCATTTGTCCCCAGTTAAGATGCTCTCTGTCTTCACCAACACTAAGTATTGTTGGTCTTTTTTGTCTTCAGCATTCTAGTAGCTTTGGGTTGGTATAGTTGTAAAACCTAAAACTCTAGCTAGAATCCCACACAATTATTTCTCCTTTTCTCTCCAGAGGATCAAAGCTGATATGTACCATTTCTAGGCATGTTTTCACAATTCTGTTTAGTCTATATATATGAATAAAGAATGCACACAATTTTTGCTTACAATTTTAAATATATAATATTTCAGTTTGCCTTTTCTTTAATCTATACACAATATATTGTGATTGCCTACTTTGATTATTAAAGATTAAATTTATAAATTTTTACTATTATATTACATAGACAACACATAACAAAATGTTGCTATTAGACAGTATTATACTTGTATGCTTTTTCTGTTAGACACCTAAGAAAATGCAGTCTTTGGTTTTGCACATAATTTATTTCCTTCAATGTAGCTAGCACAGGTATGACAATATGTACTTCCACCAGATTTAATATTTCAGATTGCCAGGCTTTCAAAACTCTGGTCAGTGTGATAGGTGTTAATAGTCCATTAGTTACTTCTCTGTTGCTGTGATAAAACACCATGACCAAAGCAGCTTATGGAAGAAAGTGTTTATTTGGGCTTACGATTCCAGTGGGATGGAGTCCATGGTGGTGGGGACAGCATGGCAGCATGTGGCAGACATAGCAGCTGCAGTGGAAAGCTGAGGGCTCACATCTCAAAGGAAAGAAGCAGAGAGAACAACTGTAAATTTAATTTTCAAAGCCTTTGCTCAGTGACATGACCATGCCTCCTAACCTCCCCAATCAGCACTAGGCTCAAATGCTCGTCCACATAAGCCTGTAACCATCCCAGTCTAACCATCATGAATAGCATCCCATTCTGGTGCTGATCTAGATATTTTGAATGTCATTAGAATTCTTTGTTCTATTAAAGTCCTTTGTCCATATTCTTTGCCTATAATTCCTTAGGATTTTCTACAGTCTTCTCACCAAGTAGAATTATTTCTCCTAGATATAAATTTCTTCTCAGTTAGATTGTCAAAATTCTTTTCATTTGGATTTATACTTTCCTTATACCTATGATGGCTTTGATCATGTAGAAGTTTTATGTTTTGAACTCACTGTGTTTCTATTGCTTTTCCAATTTGTGTTTATGTGGGCATTAGTCCTACTTCATTGTAGATGTCCCCCTTGAGTTTCTTACGCTGCCTTTGTATTTTTGCTTTGTATATTTAGCTATTTAATTTATGTAGAATTTTAAAATTTTAAAAAATATTTCATTTATTTTATGTGTGAGTATTGCCTGCATGTATATCTATGCCTTATGTATGTACAGTACCCATGGATAACAGAAGATGGTGGTATATCCTCTAAGACTGGAGTTACAGATGGTTGTGAGCTGCCATTTAGGAGCTGGGAATTTAACCAAGGTTCTTCGGAAGAGCAGCAAGTGCTCTTAATCACTGAGCAGTCTTTCTAGCCCCTCACCTGGAATTTTTATGTGTTGTAAAGGAGGATTCTAATTTCATTTTCTTCTATCTGAGTAGCTGACTGGGTCACCTTGACAACGGTTCTCCTCTCACTGATAATGCTGTGATTCCTACTCTCCATGTACCCTACTGTGAGTTTTCTTTAAGCTCTCTATGCAGATGCACTTGTTTATTTATTTGTGACCGATACTATAAAATATTGCGTTAATTAACATATTGAAGTTTTCAAATACATAGTGACATCCTCCTTCTGCTTGTGTTTAAATGGCCTGGGCTTTGTGACCATCCCTTTAAGTCCATCAAATTCCGCTAAAAATCTGTCATCATTCGACTTTAATTATATCTTGGTGAGGTTTTATTTCTGTGTAGTTTCTATACCAAAATTTGAATTTTTTTGTTTTGTATTTATGGTTTAGAATTAACTTATACACTAAATGAATTAATTATATATTTGGCATAAAGATCCTTCCTCTCCTTCAGATTCTGTTTTCTTGTTTCTAAAGCACACCATTTGGAGTTCTTTTATTGAGGATCTGAGCTGTAGGATGCTTTTGAATATTTATTTTGTTATCAATAAATGTCCTTCTCTCCAGAGGTGACAGTCTGTACATCTGAGCTGGCTGGAGTATAGCAGGCTGACCCTAGTCAGCTGTCCAATCTCTTCATTAGTGGTGTACCTCAAGACATACTCTTTCCTTTGGTTTCCTGTATGCAGAATTGTCAGAGGCTACAAAGTTCCAGTCCGTCTACCCTAGTCAGGACACTACTGAAGAAATGTCTCAGATTCAGAGCCAAGCCCTTCACTGACAGTATAATTTAGGTCATCTCTTTCCTCTGTCTAGTCCATTACCACACGTTCCACAACTGGTGTTCCCAAATGCTTTCACAAACAGACTGCCTCTACTTAATGCTGACTCCGAGTGTCTTTCCAAGGCAGTTAGTGACAGACTTGGTCCATAAAAGATAGGATTTATGACTTGAGTCATGGCAACTTTACTGCTCTCTTTGGAGATAAAAGGTGTGGTTATGAAAGCAGATTCCTGGATGGGGATGAAAAAGATCAGGAGACTAAAACGAGACATCTTCCATTGGGATGTGAATGTGAAAAAAAGGTAAGGGCAAAAATATGGGTGGATATAAAACAGCTCCACTCAACTATAGAAGGTGACAACAGGCAGTAAGTGATAATCGCATGTGGTTCTGGGGGTAATGTCAAGGATTTCCTCCGGAAAGGTAAGGGGGAAGTGACAGTGAAACATTTGCCTTCAGTGTTATTTAAAGCAATCGGTCTTGTGGGAAAACATAGTCAGATCTCAGCCTTAGACCAGAAGCAGAGAACGTGGGAGGATTTGCTCACAAAAGAACAGAATGCACACAGCAGAGCGCAAGCAAAAGACACCTCCGAACTCAAGATTAAATAAAAAGGAGGGAGTGGACCTGTGGTCTCGAACTCAAGATTTAATAAAAAAAGGAGGGGGTGGACCTGTGGTCTCGAACTCAAGATTAAATAAAAAGGAGGGGGCGGATCTGTGGTCTCTCGTGCGCATGCCCATCTATAATCCTAGCGCTGAGAAACAGAGGCAGGGCCTCTGGCTTCAAGGCCAGGCTTCCATTCATTATGTCTCAGAAAACAACGAAGAAAAGTAAAAATGTGAGATGTGAGGCTTGTCAGGCTCACAGAAAGGAAAGGATTTCAGAAGAGTCAGGCAAAAGTTGCTAGCAAAGTAATTTTTCCCCCTCTTGAAATTTTTTGTGGGTTCGTCTTCCTCCTCTTTTTGGACGTTTCAATTCTCTGAGAAAAATTATAAAATTAGAATGACATGGCAGAAGTCTTGAGATCCTGTAGCTCTCTGACCCCTATTTTCTTCCCAACGCTGGCACCTCTTCCCTCCCTAGCAAGTCCACTTCCGGGAAGGCGAGCCCTCCCCCTCCCCCGTCAGGGGGCGAGGTCGGGGCGGAGTAAGGAGAGCTGGGCGGGGCATGCTGGACTCTTCCGGTTGACGTGTGCAACTTGGACGCTTTGACGTAGCAGGATATCCGCTCTCGCTCCCGCTGTTGGAAACGGACTGTCTGCCGTTCTGGCCCGCGGCTTGGCCTCACCTCTGCGTCCTCGGCCACTGCGGTGAGCGGCGCGTCCCCGCGAGGCCGCGCGACGTGGGTGGGCCGGGAGGGCGTGAGAGACCCGGGGGAGGCTGGCAGGTCGCGAGCCGCCTGAGTCTCCCCGCGCCCCCGCGTCCGGGCCTCTCAGAGCTCGGAACCCAGTGTCGCTCCGCTGTCACTGTGGTCCAGGCATGAGCTGAAAGAAATCTCTCGTCGTTGGTACAAATAGATTCGAGGAAAAAAAAATTACATCTGAGATGTCTCAGTGGGTCAGCCACAAGCTCCAGACTTCAATTTTAAATACTGACTGAAGGCCCCGTGACATGGCCACGACGATTAACTACCGATTAGCTCTGAAGGCTGTCCTACCCGAAAGGATTGGGCATTAAGAAGCCTGGTTGTCTATCGTGCAGCTTTTCTGAATGCTGAAAACCGGTTTTGTAAGATTTGATGTCTGTATGGGAAACAAACTCCAAAACATCTGACTTGTTAAAACTGTTGCTTCTAGGCACGAGGGACAGGCATCGAGAGCGACTGTAGGTCCTTAGTCTCCTCGGGGAAAATGAGTTTTTTGCAGTCAGGCCTTGGCTTGCTGGATATTTGTTTAGATACCATGTAGGCGAGAGTGTACTGTGTAATACTGTATGTTGACAGCATTAGGGATGAGGCTGTATAGCTCAAAATGGTTATTTCAACTTGGTACAAGACGAATATTTTACATTTCTTACTAATGGTACGTACATAGGTTTTTTGAATGAAGAGGAGAATAGTTAGGGTGAAAAAAACAATTACTCTGGCTCTTATGGTGAGGTTCTTGATGCTTACACTGATTGAGTTGTTTGGAGGCGCAGAGAAGGGCTTTATTTTTGGAGCCTACAGCTGCAGTAATGTGTGTGTCATGTTGCTAAAGGCTTCAGACTCGTGATGAGGTGAGGCGTTTAAAATTGAAAAATTGACTTAATATTTAAGGACAGTATAAACGCTGTGTAACTGCACCCAGCAATTATAGCTTTTCTGTTTTCTCGTTTAGAAAGAAGGGAACATGCCGAAAAAAAAGACTGGTGCGAGGAAAAAGGCAGAGAACCGTCGAGAACGCGAGAAACAACTCCGGGCATCAAGAAGTACTGTCGACCTAGCCAAGCACCCGTGCAATGCTTCAATGGTGAGACCGTTTGAAAATAATGGCTGGTGGTTGAATGGAAGGACTATATAGTACCATGTGTAAGATCTATCTGAAAAAAGTGATCAGCTACAGTGTGCCCATGTGCTTACTGTACATAGAGGCATGGTCGGTATTTTTACTGAGTAACAATGTTTGTTTTTTTTGTTAGAGTATGTATTACTTATCAAGCCTGGTGTATCACCTCATATACTGCTGGTGACAATAGGTGCTGAAGGCGAGTGGGTAGCAGGAACTGAGTGAGAGGGCCCACCTTTTGATGTACTCTTTGGCTCAGGTGTCATCGGTTTCTCTTAGCCAGTCTTCTTTCCCTGATTTTCTCGCCGAGCACCCTGACTTCTAGACAGTCTCCTGTTCTTGACTGATTTGCCTATGCTAAGCAGGTTGGTCTTGGCAATCTGTGATTGTTTTTTAATACTTCATTTACATGACTTAATTTAACATGTTTATCATTCAGGGGGATGTGTATTCTGCATCAGCTCTGGGTGCAACCCTGATGGCAGATAGCATGCCTCCCTTTTATGTTTATTGGATTCTCTAGGGTCCTGTACTCCATAGGACTCATTTGTGTATGAATGACAGAATTTAACTTTGGGAAAAGTACTTCACTGGAGTAGTACCTCCAAGGACTGGGAAGAAGAAAGGATATAATAAGACTTGGGGACAGCTAGACCTTGGGACAGTCTTTGCTCTTGTTTCTTTGCTTCTTCTCCTCTGAGGATTGACATGCTTTATTTGTTTAGCTTCTTGGTTTCTGGTCGCATGCTTATATCACATCTCATATTGTGGAGGTCACAGAGAAGGAGTTCTCATAGGTTGGGCTTGTGTCCTTTTTTGTCTCAGGACTGATGGATGGTGTACTCGTTCAGATTTCATGGTACAGATGTGTCGGGGAACTAACTGTGTTGTGAATGTCAGGTTCTTTTGAGAAAAAAGGAGTGCTAATAAACAAGACAGTGGCTGGCGCGCATAGTGTGTGTCATGCTGTAGATGTTGGGATTTCGTTCAGTAAGGGAGAGGGCTAGAGTAAATGCGGCATGGGGGAAGAGGCTGGAACGTGGTGATGGAAGCCGGACTCTAGAGAGCGACAGACGAGAGCTTCGAAAGCTCTACTTGAGCGGAGTTTATGATCTTTATCATTTCCTCTTTTATTTCTTGCATCCACTCAGTATTAGCAAATAGGATGCTTTTAATTAAACTAGAAAACTGAGCAGGAACTTGTCTAGTCTCTATAGTAGTTGGTTCCTTCAAAACAATCCAAAGGGAATCTACTATATTTAACTTCTTTTGTAGGACGGCCTTTTCCCATCATTGATCACAGTGTAACTGTTTTTGTTTACTTTTGCTAGTGGAGTATGTACAAGAGCTTGTACCCATGGGTTGAGCTGGAATTGGGATGGAGAACCAGTTGTATTTTAGGTTGGGAAAGAAAATAGTTTTTCTGATATAAATAATTGTTCCATTTTCAGCCAGCAGAAAATTAATGTTATGCTTTAAATTTTACAGGAATGCGATAAATGTCAGAGGTAAATTTTCTTTATTTTTTCTTTCCGTATGAAATTGTCCTTGTGTACTTTTCGTTGCTGTGCTATAACACGTGGGGAGGAAAGGGTTCATTCCATCTTACATCGATGAGGGGAGCCAATGCAGGAGGTGAAGGCAAGAGCCTTGGGGCGGGAACCGATGCCCAGGCGATGGAGGAATGCTATTGCAATGCTGGCTCCAGACTCACTTGACTGCCCGTCCTTCTAATACAGCCCAGGACTGCCTGCCAGGGTGGCACTGCCCTCCGTGCAGTGGGTCCTCCTCCATCAAGTAGCAGTTGAGAAAATGCTCTGCAGACACCAGCCACCGCACAGTCTGATGGAGGCGGCTCCTCCGTTGTTGCCCCTCCTCTCATCACTCTAGTTATGTCAAGCTGACTAAAAACTAACCAGCACAGGGGTAAATTAGCCTCGTCCTTTATCTGAAATTGACCCTATTTAAAATTTTTGTTTTACATGACAAGGCGGCAGAAGAATAGAGCATTTTGCTATTTTTGTAATTCTGTTCAGAAGTTACCAATTTGTGCACAGTGTGGTAAGTATACAACCATGAAGGCATGTCTTTATCAATCAAATGTTTGTGTGGCAGTTACCAAGTCTAGACGGAGCTATTTCCCTAAATTCAAAATAAAACTGAATGATATTTCCTAGAGAAGAAACATCAGTGTTTCCTAAGTAGCCGCCACAGGCTCTTACTTTGCAAACACATCTGCTCAGAAAGCACACTCACACCAAGGCTGGCAGTCTTTGCCGTGTCTCTCTGTGTCTTCATGGAGACTCGACTTAGGGAACCTAGTCAGCTTTACTCCAGGTTCACCCCAAGCTGTTGTGCTGGAACAAATCATATCCTTTCTACTTAGGAGGGGAAGGTTTCAGTGGAACCATTTGGGGTGCCATTGCTATATGCTGGTACAGAGCTGCAGGTTAGTGATGAGGGCTACATGTGGAATATTTCTAGTGTGGATCTAGTTTTCCAAGAGGTCATTTATTCAGTTCCACAGCCAGTAGAGAAGAGAGACTCAGCTGCCTTTGCTGTATTGATGCATGTGGATGTAGGCTGAGAGAACAAGTTTGTGGACAGGTGGAAGGCAGTCCCTGCATGTTCAGTGTCTCTAGGTTTGGACTTTAGAGACCTGTGTACAGATGCATTTTCTATTGCAGTCGTACACTTTGTGTTTGACATAGAACAGCTGGGTAGCTACTGCCCTGCATCCAGTTTTTCTTTCTTCCTTTCCTGTTACCTAATTCTGCTTCTCAGGAAGCAAGGTGCTGGTACATCAAGCATCTTCTTTTTGTCCTGTGTTCCACTCTGTAGTCTGATGGGCAGTTCCTATGTCATCACTAATCTTGACATACTGTCATACAAGCAGATTCCTGGCCGTATGGGGCTTGGTAATTTGTAGATGAGCACATTTCAGGCTCCATGGTGATTTTTATATATGAATAAACTTAAGTGCAACAATTAGGCTCTGTAGTTATTCACTGTGCTTTGATAGTACGTAGCAAGAAATAACTGGTATGTCCAAGTCAGGCAGTTTGTATTGTTATTTATGAATATAAAATTCATTTTAAAGCATGCTTGAATTTCATAAGATTTGAAATTGCCAAAATGATCATTGGATTACAATGCATAACTAGGAACTTTTGCTTTTATTATAAGCATGAATTAGCATGTTCTATATAAATTATTATACAACAGCTTTTATGGGTTAATACGTTTCTAATCTCTCAAGATCTGACTAAAGTAATGAGATATATATCTATGTATTTTTTCTGTTCGTATAAGTGGATAAATAACCGCTTTCATTTTTAAATTTTTGAAAACATTATTTCCATAGGCACTTGAGTTAGATCACAGAGGAACTAGTGAACAGTTTCTGTATGTACAAATTTATAGGGCTAATAGTCTATATGTACATTCTTTTTAACCAGGGAAAACAAAGTGTATGATGAAGTCTTCAGACTGTGTAATCAAGCATGCTGGTGTGTACAGTACTGGCCTTGCTATGGTGGTAAGCTGCTTTTCATTTCTTTGTGTAGTAGGTTTCCAAGGATAAGATTAAGTCATTTTAACCCATATTTTAATCTGTTTTAAAAATAATTTTTACTAATTCCTATAGAATTTTATACAATATATTTCTACCAGATTGACTTCAACCTCTCCCCAGATCTATCCTCATCTCTATCCACCCAACTTTGTGTTCTTGTTTTAATTTTATTTTATACTATTTTAACCTATTGAGTCCAATTTATTTTGTCAATACTATTAGAGGTAATGCCTACCTTAGAGCATGGCCAGCCAACCAGGGATCACACCCTCAAGGAAAACTGGTCCTGTCCCAGCAGCTTATCAGATACCAACAGGGAGGGACCTTTTGCTCAGACCTCATCGCTGTGCTGGGGTAATGCTGGCTTTGAGCTTCTTGCACAGGTTTTCTGTGCATTCTGTCAAAAGTGGCTGTGCTTTCTATGTGCAGCTGCCCCACTGTGTCTTGGCACTCTCTGATTTCCTCATAGTCCTCTACGGTCTCTGGATCTTACACCCTGTCTTTGTTAGAGACCCCTGATCCTTGAAGAGAGGGATATGTTGTAGACATCTTTCTGCTCTCTGCAGTCTCTTACCTCCACAGACTGACCAGCTTTAGTCTTTATGTTAATTACCATGTATTGTAAGAAGAGGAGCTTCTGATGAGGTTTAAGAGATGTGCTGATCTATGTGTACAGCAGTAAGTCATTACGAGTCATTTTAATTCTGTGTCGAATTAGCAGAATAATAGTAATGTGACCCGTGACCCATGGAGCCACAGGTTCTTTGGTCCTGATGATAGTGCCAGGCATGAGTTCCATCTTCTGGAGTAGGCCTTAAACCCGGCAGGAGTAGTCGGTGGTTCCCAAGCGTCCATGCCACTGTTGATCAGTCAGGTTGTAGCTTACAGGATTGCATCTGGGTAAGACTGCTGACTACTCTCCCCTCCAGCAGCGTGCATAGCACCGTCTAGCACTGTGAGTGCCAGCCAGGGGGAGCGAAGCCTGTAGGATCTCCCCAGCCAGACGCAGTGCTTTCTGTGTAATCTTAGTTGGGCATCCAAAGAAAGGAACCTTTCTAAAATGTTAAACAGATATCACAAAATAAATTTCTTGACTTTGTAAGACCTTTTGGTTAAATAAGGTTCAAAAGAATTTAAGGTTTAAATATTAAATCTGACAAAAAGTATATATTAGTTATCTATTACCTTTACTTGATAGGGTTTTGTGAGGAATTTTAGTGCCATAAATAAAAATAGGTGGATTATTTGATATATTTTGTTCTTTTTCACTAGAAGATAGTATTTTAAGTATGAGCTATGGTTTTGTTATATTCTGCAGCATTATTTATTATACTTTATGTCCAAATTACATTCTTTGAGGAAAATACTACTGTTCTGCTTTATGTTTATGAGCACTCTGTCGTCGTATACACCCACATGTCAGAAGGAGAGGGCATCAGATCCTAGTATAGATGGTTGTGAGCTAACATGTGGTTGCTGAGATTTGAACTCATGACCTATGGAAAAGCAGACAGTGCTCTTAACCCTGAGCCGTCTTTCCAGCCCCAGTAATAGTAGTTTTATGTGTATTGTTTATGGTAATTTCCCTAAACTGGGATTTTCCCTGGGATAGAACTCAGTTCTCCAGACATGAGTCCTTTGCCCACTCTTCCTTTCTGTGCTGATAACCACTTGCTACCGTCCATGTCCTTGTGTGGGATGAGCAGGAAGGCAACTGAACCATCTGTTTTCCCCGAGCCCTTTGCTGTGTATTTCTGAGTTCTGTGCCTTAACATCTTCTGGATTGTGTAGTTGAGAGCCCGTCTTTATTGCTAGATTCCTAGCAGATGAAGGATAGATAGATGGAAGGTGTCCTACACCGGGTCTCACAAGCCAAAGCGAGTGCCCCACTTGCTGTCTTTTGTAACCCCCTTAGTGGTTGCAGCTCCTGTGGGAGCTGATCTCGAGCTCTTGTTTCTTGTTGCAGGGTGCAATATGTGACTTCTGCGAAGCTTGGGTTTGCCATGGGAGGAAGTGTCTTAGCACCCATGCCTGTGCCTGCCCACTCACGGATGCTGAGTGTGTGGAATGTGAGCGAGGAGTGTGGGACCATGGTGAGTGATGAGGTGCCGCCAATCAGTCTTA
This sequence comes from Grammomys surdaster, assembly GCF_004785775.1. Taxonomy (NCBI): domain Eukaryota; kingdom Metazoa; phylum Chordata; class Mammalia; order Rodentia; family Muridae; genus Grammomys; species Grammomys surdaster. The sequence goes on along the minus strand of NW_021617123.1, from coordinate 45,234 downwards.
GTTACGAGTGGATGCTTGCTCGCTTACTCGCTTGCCCCACATAGAGACTTTCAGAGTTTTAACTACTGGTACAATTTCAGCGAGCAGTTTGGTTGGAGGGGGATTGTCCCAGCAGTATTAGGAAGTACTGATGCTGTTCACCCAAACAGGTGGAGAAGGCAGTTTGGGGGAGGACAGGCACCTCTCTTAAGCCTGTACCTGTTCTGTAAGTGGGCAGGAGAGAGTAGAGACCCACACTTTAATGGTTTAATTTGAAGTACATCAGTGGTTCTCTTTCAGCTGCTGCCACACACAGTTTTGATGCACTTCTGAATTTAGTTGCCATCTTTGACAAGCAGTTTGCCATATTACATTTGTGGGTTTTATTTAATCTCACAGGAGGCAGAATATTCAGCTGTTCGTTTTGCCATAATTTTCTCTGTGAAGATGACCAGTTTGAGCATCAAGCCAGCTGCCAAGTTTTAGAAGCAGAAACATTTAAATGTAAGTTGTTTTGTTAGCTGTTTTTGTACCTAGGATTCTGAATAGTGTAAATGTGACATTTAATTAAAAGGAATACATTTTTTAATGTCACCTCTTAGTATGTTGTGTGGTGTGTATATTATGGGAAAAAGCCTCCAAACATTAGCGCTGAGTTTTTCTGTGGGGATAATAGTGGTATACTGACTGAGCCCTTCTTCGTTTTGTGGCCTTGATCAGACCTTGCTGGTTTTGTGATGTTCCTGGTCCTGTGTACCAGCTGGCATTTTCACTTTGAGGTTTCCTCTACCAACCAAGCCAGCCTCTCCTTCCCCTTCTCAATGCCTGTAGCTCTATGATCCCACTCCTAGTTCATCTCTAGCCGGGCAGGGACTCTGACTTCGTCCCCGAAGAGCTCATCTTTAGGGTTGGGTGTCTGAGCTCAGTATTTAACCTCCACTCAAAATCCTGCATTTTCTAGTTGAGAACCAATGGGACTAATTGGGTTAATAGTAACAGTACTAGAGTTATCTATAGATAATTTCAAAAGGCTATTGAAATGAGAATATGCATAAAGTATTTATGCTGTGATGCCTGATACTGACCCTCATTAAATAGTAGTTACCATCCTAGAGAGAAGACTGACGTTCTGGTTCTTAGTTCCTCACTTGTATTGTACAGTTCTTATTCCGGGAGAGTTGCTGATCCAACACTCTACAGATTTTAGTTGCTCAGTCATTGATCTGAGCTATGTACCGCACACTGTATATAAAATTCAGTATTTACACAGAAAATTTCATGAGTATTTTAAAGTACATTGCATTAAATACTGCTCTACCCTCATTTTAGGCTTTGGCAGAATATATAGGACAAAAATAAAGTTATCTGTGGAGGAAGCACGGGTGCTTTGTGTGTTTATGGTACTTGAACCATGCATGTCAGCAGTTGACTGATTAGGCTGTGAGGCCATTGAGGAAGCATCCACTGTTACAAGAAGTGGCAGAAATATATATGCAAGGCCGAGGAACTGACAGGATGTTAAGATGAGTCTTGTCTCCACAGGTGTTTCTTGCAATCGACTTGGCCAGCATTCATGTCTCCGATGCAAGGTGTGTCTGCTTACTGTCTAATTTAGAGTTTGATTTGAATCTCTGTACTCTTGCTTCAGTCCGTGGATACTTAAATGCTAATATATGTGGAACTTAAACTTGTGTGGTTTTTTCTTTTATTTTTTCTTAAATTAATTAATGAGCTAGTTAATTAATTGGCACTAAGTCTTGCTGTGAGGTCTGGGCTGGCCTTGAATTCACAGTAATTCTTCTGCCTCTGATTCCTGAGTATTGGGGTTTCTGGCCTGAACTGCCATGTCTGGCTTACTCTTAGCTTTAAGATTTGTGGCATGGCAGTTGGTAACTTAGTGGCTTTCGACTTGCTTGTAGTGGTTTCCTCTACTACATGTCCCCAGGATCCCAGCTCAGTGTTTCCTGTGCCTCATGTCTGTGGAGAACATTGTGAACCGAGTCCTGGGGCTGTGAATTCAGTTGTACCTGCTTAGAAGCGTATGCATGGTGAAGATTTCTATGTTTCCTTTGGCTGTCACCAGAGTTTTTGTTGTTCGAAGATCACTAGAGAGATAATATCTCATTTATCTCAGAAACACTTCTCTCTTTGTAACCGTTCTTGTCTATGTCCTGTCCTATTTCTCTCCCGGTACTGCGTGAGTGCTGTGGAATGCCTTTTAGCTTGTCAGCAGAGCTTCTGCTGAAGAGGTTTTACGTGTTGTCTGTGTTCTTTTCTGCTGCATAGACTATGTCTGTCTTTGCTCACTTTACCCTGTCTACCTTTCGATATCAGCTAAGACTCCATGTTGTTCAGTGGCCCTCTCTTTTTTTCTTAATACCTAGGACTTTGAAATTGCCTCTCCACCCTTAGTTGGATGGTGGTGTACTCTGAAGATGAATTACCCACGTTTTGTTATCAAAAACCTCAAATGTAAACAAGATGATAAGCCACTTTCTGTGTCATCCTTTGTATAAGTGTCTGCTTTGTTTAGGACCTGTTTCAGAAGAGTCCTGACAAGATCCGTTTCCCATTAAGAAATTGAAATCAAGAGCACGTGACCAATCACAGTACAATGAACTCTTCCTTGAGCAAAACTTATCTTCAAATTTTCTTGCAATACTGGATGGTATCTTTTTATATCTTAAACTAAATATTTCCTCGTTCCTACTTTTCTTGTATAGGCTTGTTTCTGTGATGAACACACAAGGAGCAAAGTGTTTAAGCAAGAAAAAGGGAAACAACCTCCTTGCCCTAAATGTGGGCATGAAACGCAGGAGACAAAGGATCTTAGCATGTCAAGTAAGGCTTCTCAATGGACTGGTTGCCTTTCATGCTTAGACTACATTTATCTTTTTCTCTATTTTTTTCTCTCTCTGTATGTATATATACATACATATATATTTATGAACTCTGTTTTTGTTTGAAAAGATATGTATTCTCATAAGCAAGTGGGGTTTTATAGCTTTGAAAAATGCATAGTACAGTTTTTCAATTTGATATAAGAAACATACTAATATTCACTGAGGTCTGGTATTTGCCTTAGTTATTTGTGATTATGTTGTATAGATTTTTGTGAGAAAATGAGGAGAATGCTTCCCTTTCCATTTAGGCGTAGCACCACTGTAATGATGTCCCATGGCAGTGGGCTGTGTGAGCATTGGCACTGGTTGATGACATGGATGTGACTGTCTTTTGTAGCACGCTCCTTGAAATTTGGCAGGCAGACTGGAGGAGAAGAAGGAGATGGAGCTTCTGGGTATGATGCTTATTGGAAGAACCTGTCGTCAGACAAGTATGGCGATACTGGCTACCATGATGATGAGGAGGAGGATGAAGCAGAGGATGATGAAGAGGAAGAAGATGGGAAGGACTCAGATGCCGAGTCATCAGATCTGTTCAATAATTTGAACTTAGGAAGGACCTACGCCAGTGGCTATGCTCACTATGAGGAACAGGAGAACTAGGAGCCGCTCCTTGTTGGCAGTTGTGGGAAGAGCAGGCTGAATCACGAGGATGCTCAAATGTACCCTCCCTTGGCCTTGTCCAAAAGGCTAGTTACACTAGGCTTAGGGGTAGGGTCTAGCAGTTTTATAGGAACTGCTATGTGAACTTGTAGTGTACGGAAAATGAGTTAAAGGTAAGACAGATGGAGTATCATGGATTGGATTATTACTGAGTTCAATAACCTGGTGGGTTTTGCCAGTTAGAAACATAATAAAATACATGATAAAGGAATAGAAAAGAAATATATTTATTTGAAATTAAATTACTGTCTTTATTAAAGGCACTGCTTATAAATTCATATCTCTGATTTTACAAAGTATTACAGATAAAATTACTGTATTCTTCCTCATATTTCAATCTATAAAATGATAGTCATGTTATATTCTGTTTTTCACTGACTTCATGCTGTGTAATCCTCACATCTGCATTAGTGGTTGACATGTTCACCGTTTTCTTATAATGTATGTCCTCTCCAGTGCTTGTTACTGTCTCACTGAACCGAGAAGTCTGTTCTCATCCACATAGTGGCAGGACTAGTGTTGCTGATGCTTCACCCAGAGACTCTCATTTTAAAATAAATTTAGCATTATACTTGAATACTTTTGATATTGAGTTCTTGTTTTATCAACTTATTTTGGAAAATATGTAGGTATTTTTCTATAAACTGATGAGTTTTGACCTAATGTTGGTAGAATAATCTGAGATGAATCCATACCACAAAGATAAGTCTGTAGACCTGTCTTAAGTAATAAATGAAGAGCTGACAGTCGGGGCACAGGTGTCTGCTTCCTTCTTATATCAACAGTGACCTAGGAGACTGAACTTAGTGGTCAGCTCAGCTTCTCTTCTGCTGCTGTGATGGTATCCTTTTACCAAAGCAACTCCCGAAGGGAGGGTATATTTTGGCCTCCGGTTCCAGAAGGGTTTAGTCTGTCAAGGCAGGGAAAGCATGGTGGTAGGAGCATAGAGCAGTTTGTCATTTTGTCAGTAGGAAGCAGGACAGGAAGTGGGATGGGGCTGTAAGGCCTTGAGGTCCACAGTGATGTCGGGACTCTGCCTCCTATCATAGCCTTTCAAACAGTACCCCCAGCTGCAAACAAATGTGAACATGGGTGTCTAGGGGGATTTTATGTGGAAACCACAACCTTAGTCAAAGGGAGAAGAACATTAGACTGCTGAATTATAGGTATTTGGAGAAGTTTGGGTGACAATTCCTACGTCACTGTTTTTGTAAAATGGTACAGAAGGACATGAGCTATGCACAGAAGCCAGAGGACCTCTGGTTTTGTAGGAAAAGGCTTTTCATGTCTTCCAGTCCAGAGGAGTGTATCATGCAAAGGTCCTGGCACTCTGGGAAACCTGAGCACCCCTGACAGGTGAGACAAGTATGTGGGTGCTGTGGAAGATCTTTAAGGATGAGGAGCCCCTGATGCAGAGGCTTTCCCAGTGAGCATGGAGCCTATGCAGCTCAGATAAAACACAGGGAGGCTCAAGACCTGAGAAAACAGGAGCTGTAAGAATTAGCCTGCTTGGAAGGTACCACTGCTGAAGAGGATCAGAAGAGAAAATAGTGTGATAGCATCCCCCTGCCACTTGGGGTCTTAGATCACACAGTAGTCCTCTTCTACAGGATTTAATGCCATGCTTAGGGTCCTGGGAGATTGTCTGAATTCATTCCCAGGATGGCTTCTAGAAGCATAGTTAAATTAATAACCCACTTGTGACCAGGCCTTCTGAGGTAGGTGGGAAAGGGAATGGGGAATACCAAGACTGATGTCCTGACTTCAATCCTTTGGATCCCACATGGTGCAAGTTATCTTCTGATGTTTGTGTGTGTGTGTATGTGTGTGCACGCACGCGTGCACGCGTGCGCGTGCAAGTGTTCTCTCTCTCGTTCCCTTTCCCTCATGTTCTACGAGAAGGTTCATTGGTCGTCATTCAACAAAGCCATAGAGACATGCACAGCTGACAAAATTTAGAAAGTTCCCTGTAGGCCAATTTGGCTACCAGGGAATCGTGTAGAGCTCAGTGTGCTGATGGCACATCAGACAGAAACTAGTGGCTAAATCGTGTGCCCAGTTGCCACAAGTCAAGGATACAGTATAACAACTGTCAAACTGAGGACAGCCAAGGAGACATAACTTGCAGGGCTATTAGAGTTAGTAGAACAGAAGCTGAGTGGCCGAACAAAAGGGAAAATTGAGAGGAAGACCACTTGTATCAACAGACAAAACTGAGGGTAAGAAAGCCGAAGGTGGTTCCCTGGTAACACTCTAGTGGGAGATGGTTTAGCTCATGAACCAAAATAAGTGCTCAGTTGTTTTTTTTTTTTTTTTCAAGTATTTGATCATAGTAAATAATCTGCCACCCCAATAAAGTCTTCAAGGTTCTACATTTGTATCGATTTTCTAGTAATTTTACCAGTGGAGAAAAGACCAAAGTTTATATAAAACAACAACAACAACAACAACAACAACAAAAAACCTTTCGCCGGGCGGTGGTGGCTAACACCTTTAATCCCAGCACTTGGGAGGCAGAGGCAGGCGGATTTCTGAGTTCGAGGCCAGCCTGGTCTACAGAGTGAGTTCCAGGACAGCCAGGACTACACAGAGAAACCCTGTCTCGGAAAACAAAACCAACAAACAAACAAACTTTCAAGGCTTAGTATCTTTTATACATAATAGACTCTGTACAAACATTGATATTTAAAACTGCTTCAGTGAGTGTGACATCACAAATGGAGGACTTTTGGCTAAATTTAAACTCATTTTTTTTCTTTTTTACTGTATTTGTAGAAGAGTGAGTAGAGGCCCTTAAAACTGACTCTGTTAGTTTTGTATCATTCTACTAAGACCCGAGATACTCTACTGATGAGAGGAAAGGCTTCTGGCTCGTGGTTTTGGAGGCTTTGGTGCATGGATGGGTTGTCTTGTGGCTTTTGGGTCTTCGGAGAGGCAGAACATTATGATGAGCATGTGTGGTTGAGTAAAACCTCAATTCAGGACCTGGAAGCAAAGGAGAAAAAGGAGCTGAGGTCACACTTTACTCTTCAAGGCTTCTTTCCCAGTGACATAAAGACTTGTCTAGACTTCTTAAAAGATGCTATTATCCCAAAAAGTACCATCCTGAGAGACAAACACATGGGCCTTTGGGAGATATATGGTATTCAAATTATAGAACTATTCTCATATGCCCTCTTCACTGTAGACAAGGGTGATTAACAATGTGTCACCAAGAGATGGCAGAGCTTAGTGTTTCTTTTCAGGAAAAGGATGCAGAGAGATGGTGGTCTTCATATCTACATATTCATGCTTCTGGGTACTGGTTACCTAGAATTTTGTGTCCTCAGGAGGAGACTTTGGGCAGAGGACACAGTAAATGCCCTTTTCATTACAAACTATGCCTGCCACTTCAGTATTTGTAAGTCTTTATGTCCAGGGTGTGAAAGACAGCTGAGAACTCAGTATCTTGGTAGGGATGAATGACTATCCACCAGAAGGAAGCACAGACCTGATGGAGGAATTTTAGAGTGTCCTAGGGTACTCTTGGGCTTTCAAAGGATGCCTATGAATAGCCATGGGTGGACATGGCCGAGGTGTAATGCCTAGAGACAATGTAGATAGATATTTGAGTCATGGCATCAGATAAGCCACCAAAATCAGCAGACTTGAGAGTCACGAGGCAGCTTCTGGGTTGGCCGAAGCTGCTGAGTGCTGTTTTGAATGAATGTAATGCAGCGTTTAGGTGCCATGTTTTGGCCCAACATGGCCCAACTCTGACAAATAGCTATTAAGTTAATATCCTTACCCAGGATCTAATCATGGTCAGTGAAGTACATGACCAAATATATTTCACTCCTCTGCATATTGTGTTTAGTTTGGCAGAATCTTTTCCTGGAATATTGTATTGGTGTGTTTGAGGGTAACCTTCATTCCTCACCCACAAGCCTCTGCTCCTGCAGAATGTGTTAGTCCATTTTAGAAAGTACATAGAGCAAATGGTGGGCACTACGGTGCTCTACTGGATGACCCTGGTCACTTATTTGCCTAGTGAGAACTATTCAAAGGACAGAACAATATGTTACATTCTACTCATATTTTGTGGGATCAGAAACAGTGCAGTGATAAATCAGACATATTGAAAATTCTTCATAAGGATTTAGAGCAAAACTGTTATACATTTATGCAAAGGGGCTAAAGAGATTTTGTAAAAAGACAAAATACTATATGCCATGGCTAACTCATAATCCAAAGTGTGCAGCAAAGAACTGCATTTTTGCCTTCAATCAAGGTAAGGGTGCAGTTAGCGTTTGCACACACCTGCTAAAATAGAATCAAAAGGTTTCAAGGTAAAGGAGGTGTCACTGAAGTCGTTAGAGCTTGAAGAGGAGAGGCAATACCAAGCAAAGGGAACTACTGTCCCTCCCCTGCTCTTCCTCAGCCGTGTTCCTCTGAGTTGCATGTTCAATAAGGGATTTTTCAAAGAAACTGAGCATCCATGGGTAAGAGTTGCTAACAACCCGGCCAGCTGTATGCCTGATAAAAAGTAAAAGAAAACCAAACCAAACCAAACAGCCAAACCAAACAACCACACCACACCACACACCACACCACACCACACCAAAAAGAAAAAGAAAGGCACAATTGAAATCTAGGGCAAGTAGAGAAAAGTAATATTAATCCAGGCACAGAAGGGGAAGTCACATGTGAGGAAGCTAGACAGAAAGCAAAAGAAACAATCTTAAAATTATGAATGTTTAAGTGCCGGACTGAATGTATATTATGGATGAAGGGAGAGTGCCATATTCCCTAGAGCTAGAGTTAACACATGATTGTGAGCCACCTGGCGTGGGTGCTGGGAACCAAACTTGGGTCTTCTGAAGAGCAGCTCGAGCCCATTAAAAGTAAAAATTTAAAAAGTGTATTCATTACTGTTCTGGATTACTAGGATCAAATACATGACAGGCAGGAACATAGGCAGAGAGGGGCTCATTCTGGTTTATGGTGAAGGTCAGCCAATCAAAGTGTGAAACAGCAAGCTATGGTAGCAAGAGCAGGAGGCTGCTCACTCACACATAGGGTGGAGGATGGGGAAGCAGAAAGCAAGGAGAGACAGGTAGTGAGCAAGGACTGTAACACATCAAGGCCCGCCCCCTCATGACCCACTTCCTCCAGCTAAGCCCCACCTCCTTCCACAGAACGTGTTGCTATGGGAAGCAACTTCACCATCGTTTAAACACAACAGCCTATGGGGTTGTTCCACCACATCCAAACTGTGACAATAAGGAAACCTAAAATGTGTTTTCTAAACTCACAAATTCTTTTAAAGACCTGCTGCGGGGACTACATCTTACTCCCACTTGTTCACTCAATAGTTTTGAGAAGCCATTTGTATTTTGTAGATGTTACTGTAATTTTTATTCTAAATCGATACAACTATCTCTATTCAGCTCTATTTGTTCAAAATGATTCTTGGCTTTTTCAGAAATGAAGTATAATAGTGTTTGAAGAGTTGAGATTTGTAATCTTTTTGAAGATAGTTGTGTAGAATTATGAAAGGGAATTTTAAAAAGAGATCTCAATACCTTTAGAATTAATGACATTCAAAACTGACATTAGTGGAGCAATAGATTTTTTTCCTGAAATAACTGATGTTTATATGTATTTTGCTGACTTATATTTTAAAAATTCATGATCAAATGATGTGTCAAGTCCTGCATTTGTGCTTTTTTTTTTTTTTTTTTAGATAAGCTCTTCTATAGCCGTGGCTAACTTTGAACTTGAAGATCTGCCTCCATTTTCCAGGCACAAGGGTTATGCATGTGGCCACCATGTTGCAGTGATTTGTCACTTCTAAAATATTAAGGGTGTCTTCTAAATTCTTTCATTCATAAAGAAGGTGTGCTGGTTTGAATATGCTTGGCCCAATGAGTGGCACTATTCAGAGATGTTGGTTTGTTGGAATAGGTGCAGCCTTGTTGGAGGAAGTGGGGTGGGCTTTGATGCTCCTGTGCTCAGACTCCACCCAGTGTGGAATGAGAATCTCATTTTTTTTGCATCAAGATGTAGAAAACTCAATTCCTTCCAGGGCACCATGGCTGCCTGTAGGCTGTGGTGCTTTCCACCGTGACGATAATGGGCTGAACCTCAGAAACTGTAAGCCAGCCCCAATTAAATGTGGTTCTTATAAGACTTGCCTTGGTCACGGTATTTCTTCACAGCAGTAAAACCTTGACTAAGATGGAACAACAGAAAACGTTTTAAACAAATAAATCCAAATTTTGGGTGAATTTTTGGGGTATAGTGTATGAAAATCTCATAATTAAATTTTTGATCTTGCAGAAGACATGACCCTGACTGAAGAACCTACTATACCAATGCTCTGCTGTGAGTGTGTGTGTGTGTGAGTGTGTATATGTGTAGATATATGTGTGTAGAGAGCTTTTGGGGATGCTTGGCAGGAACCCAACATTGGCCAAGGACAAGGAAATGGGCTTTAGGCAGGATTCTGACATTGGGCCAAGACAAGGAAGTAAGTTCAGGCAGTAATCTAATTTTAGGCTAAAACAGAAAAGTAATTTCAGTCAGGAATCCAAGCCTTAGGCTAGAACAAAGAAGTAGACCTCAGGCATGAATATGACTTTGGGCTAGGACAGGGAAGTAGGCTCAGATATTTTTGTCATGCAGATGAGCCCTTAGAAACCGCAAGAGTGGGTTGGAGAGATGGCTCAGAGACTAAGAGTGCTGACTGCTTTTCCAGAGGTCTTGAGTTCAGTTCCCAGCAACCACATGGTGGCTCACAACTACCTGTAATGGAATCTGATGCCCTCTTCTGGTGTGTGTCTGAAGACAACTACAGTGTACTCATAAATAAATAGATAGATAGATAGATAGATAATTCTCTAAAAAAAAAAACCCAGCAAGAGTGATCACAGGACTTTGTATATTGCCTTGCTTGATCCTTGACTGTATCTGTTGTATTGTTGGTTCCTCAACCTAGAACTGACCTAAATACTTGCATGTAGTTAAAAGGATTTAAAAGAAATGTGGGAATAAACAAACCTGCCTCAGCCTTCAGCCTCAGAACTGGCTGAGGTCATGCTGCAATTTTGTCTAATTGTCTCTTTTCTTTTAATCCTCACTCCTGTGCTGGAGAACCTGTTGACTCACTGAGCGGGCTTGGTCATATGTGTGTATATGGTATATGAGTGTTTGCGTATAGTGTGAGAGTGAGTATGTGCATAGTATGTGTGTGTGGTGTGTATCTGTGGTATATGAATGTGTGTGTATGTATTTGTGTGTGGTATATGAGTGTGTATGTAATATGTGTGTAGTTTGTGTGTTGAATGTGTGTGTGTGTGTGTATTGAAAGGTACTGATTTCAGCCTGATATGGTACAGCTGACATCAGATTTTCACTTGCAATTGCTTGTAGGAGGAGCTAAGGTGGGAGGAGTTAAGAGAGGAAGAGGAAAAGGGAGAGGAGGAGTTAGGAGAGATGTAGGAGCGATGGGGAGCCATGCAGATATGGGGAGCAGTCCTGAGTAATAACTTTTATTTAGGTTAGCTAATTGGGAAACAACTCTCTTTGTATGGGCATATTGTTATTGAGCTTTATCAAACATATAAAGCCTTTGATTAATCTTTAAGCATTAAAGTCTCATTTTTTCTACTGGGCCCACGAGGATGGCAAGATGGTCTGGACAATGCCCAGCCTTGTAGAGACAGTGTGGAAGATTGGCAGAGCCATCTCTCACGCTGACGTCTCATGGGTGGCAGGGCTGGTGTTTCTGGCGGGGCCATTTCTAGCTGCTGTGCACGTGGCCTCCAGCCGAGAAACATGGCGGCTAGGCTAGGCAAAGCCACCGCAGCTTAGATAGTCAGCTTGACCAGAGGCCGCTTTTAAATAATTACTACAACAATTGCTATATTATTACACGCAGAAATCTGGTTGTTGTATTCATACTGGATTTCATTTTTGAGGTGTGACTATATTTGGTATGTGCATGCTTTTCTTCTGAGTGTTTTTCCTCTTTCTCTCCACCTTATTTTTTTGAGACAGGGTTATACTTTGGGTAGACTTTCTAGCCAGAAAGTCCTGGGGCTCTACAGGCTTTTAGCCCCCAGTGCTGGCATTTCAGGTGTGTAAAATCATGCCCACTCTCCTATGGATGCTGGAGATTCAAACTCAGGGCCTCAAGCTGGTGCAGCAAGCAGATTACCTTCTGTGCCCTCTCTGTCACTGTCTGTCTCTGTCATGGTCTGTCTCTGTCTCTCTTTTCCCTTTCTCAGGATTTTTGTTTGTTTTTTGTTTTTGGTTTTGTTTTTTTTTAACTTTAGGTACTACAAGTCTCAATCGCTACTCTGAGCCTTCACTGTCCTCTGAAATTCTTGCTGTTCTTTATTTTGAATATAAGTTAAACTGTATTTAGTGTTCTGGTTGATAAACGTGGAAAAGTGTATACCCATAAAGTCACTGCTATGGTCACTCCCCAAACTTTCCTTCAGTTGTATGCTTAGTACAAGTAAAGCTTCTGTGACCATGTCTGCCTTCCACTCGTTAGCGTGGAAAGACTGGATGATATCAACAACAAAAACAACAAACAACCTGTCCAGCCGTATTTTAAAACCAATCATTTTACATGTGAAGGCCCTTTTTGTTTTCTCCTCAACATTTGGTATATACTTTTAAAATTTTCAGCCACTAATATTGTATTATGGTTAACTGAACCCTTAACGATTATAAGACAAAGTCCTTCATCTTAGTAATATTCTTTGCTTTGAAAAAGACAATCCCTCTTTCTATTGATTAGTTTAATGTGGCTTATTGTCATTTGAAAATGTTTTACTTTTTCTTTTCAGTGTTCAGGATTGAACCAGGACCTCGTGCCTGCCTACGTAACCACATCACCAGACCCGATTTTTTACATTTAACTTGCCGTATGCACACATTTAAAGTGAGCTTCTTGTATGCAGTATGATAGTTGGATGTTATATTTTAAACATTTTTAATGGTGTGTGTGTGTGTGTGTGTTTGCATTTCAGTAGGTATATATGTATACAGGTGTCTGCAGACGTTAGAAAAGTGTGTCAGATTCCCCGGAGCTCAGTTACAGGTGGCTTTTGGTTGCATGCTCAGTGTGAGTGCAGGGGATCAAACTCTGGTCTTCTGTTAACAGGAACAAATACTTTTACCCACTGAGCCATCGCTCCTTCCCTGGGCAGTACATTTTTATTTGGTCTGAAAAGACCTGTCTTTTACTCGAGGTGTTTAATATGACCGTCATGTAGTTCGACTTATATTTATTATCTGGCTCTGCTTTTCAGTGTATCCTATCTCTTCTATGCTTCCTTGTGTTCTTTCTTTTATGATGTCTTTAGATAATCACAATTTTTAGGCTTCTATTTTCTATCTTTTACTGGGTCTGTCGATGGTGGGTAGCTCTGCCTAGGTGTTTGCTTGCAGCATAGAAAGTTCACATCTCACAGCTCCTGAAGTCTTACCGTATCACTTCTGGCACAGTGTAAAACCCTTCCACTAAATTCTTTCCCCAGTTGATCCCTCCTGATCTTCCTAATGGCTCATACCTTTTGTTTTACACTGTGATACAGAGCTGGATGTTTCCCGTTGGCTCACTTCTTTCTCCTGCCTCAAGGTGGCACCCGTGCTCCACATGGATTCACCGTTGCTCTGCTCTGTACTCTGGCCAGCACAGTTTATTAAAGCAAAGGCTCTGGGTTGGGGTAATCCCCTTATTTATTGTCTAACCCTTAGGGATCAGTGTCCCTTTTACTACTTCCCATCTTGAAAACTGTTGCTTCATATATTTTGTCCTGTTGTTCCTTGCCAAGGAAGAGTAAATCTTTTTGCTGCTGCACCGTTCTACCTGTAGTGGATAACACAATTCAGATGCATTTTAATACAAACTAGTTTTTTTTTTTTCTTTTTCTAAATTGTGTATGTTTCTTCACACCTGTGTAGGTACTGTTTACCATTTTGAGTCTACCGAATAAAAGATGCATGGCAAAATTCAATTTGCAGCACAGTGTGTCTCTATTTCTAAATCAAAAAATTTAGTTATAATAATAATCTTTCTTTTAAAATGTGCCACCAGTGCCAACTATGGTGGCTGTGCTGGTTAGTTCTTGCCAACTTGACACAGACCAGAGACAGTCAGAAAAAGGGTAATTCAAATGAGGAATTACCCCCATCTGATTGGCCTGTGGACGTTGTCTTGATTGATGACTAATGTGGGGGGGGCAGCACACTGTGGGTGGTGTCATCCCTGGACAGGTGATCCTGGGTTGTGTAACAGTAGGGAAGCATGCCAACAGGCAGCTCTCCTCTCTAGTGTGGTCTTTACCTCAGCTCCTGCCTCCAGGCTCCTACCTTGAGCTCCTGCATTGACTTTCTGTGATAGTGGTAAGCATAAGAAATCCTTCCCTCCCCTGAGTTACTTTTGGTCATGCAAACGAGAAGAATGGAATACATCTGTAATCCCACCATTATGGAGGTGGTGGGAAGATCAGGATTTCAAAGCCACTCTTGTCTACATAGCAGCCAGGATGTCATGGGACTCTGCCACAAAAGACCCAATCTTTTCCAAATCCAGCTGTTGGTTTTCCATCAGCAAACTAGCAAAAAATTATCATGGAGTTCTTGGTGAATACTTACATTAAAGTATATCGATCGATTGGTTTGTTTTTGTTTTTCCAGGCAGGGTTTCTCTGGGTAGCCCTAGCTCTCTTGGAACTTACTCAGAAGACCAGGATGGCCTCAAACTCACAGAAATCTGCCTACTCCCGGGATTAAAATTTTGTATTACCACCAACAGCTATATTGATTGATTTTTAATTTTCATTTTTTTTCTGGCCTGGGTTGGTATACAGCTTCCATTCTTCCTGTCTTTGCCCTGCCATGTGCTTGGATTATGAGATTACAGTTATGTACCAAAATGCCCAGCTTTTATAGAAACTTTCATGTAAAATGTGTTTTGGACTTTACAGAAGAGACCATGGTGATCTTTGACACACAGACACAGACACAGACACAGACACAGACACAGACACAGACACAGACACAGACACAGACACAGACACACACACACACACACACATCCATATAGTTAAAGTTTTGGAAGCTCCTTTTCCATACATAACGAAGGCTACTTTGTGAGAATCTTGTAGGTTTTAATTTTATTTATTATAATTAATTAGTTAATTAATTATTAATTGACATTCCAAACACTGTCCCCCATCCTGGTCCCCCTTTCACAGAGTCCCTTCCCCTACCTCCTCCCTTTCTCCTCTGAGAGGGTGGGCCACTCTGCCTCCAGGTATTCCCTGGCATATCAAGTCTCTGCAGGATTAGGCAAATTCTCTCCCTCTGAGGCCAGACAAGGCAGCCCTGTTGGAGAATGGATACTACAGTTAGGCCACAGTTTTAAGGGAGAGCCTCCGTTGTTGTTGGGATACCCACATGGAGACTGAGTTGCAAATCTGCTACATATGTGTTGGGGTAGGGAGGGCTAGGTCTGGCTCGCCTATGCTCTTTGGTTGGTGGCTCAGGATCTGAGAGCTCCCAGGAGTCCTGGTTAATTGACTCTGTTGGTTTTCCTTCTGAGTTCCTATTGCCTTCGGGTCTTTCAATCCTTTCCCCAACTCTTATATAAGAGTCCCTGACTTCTGTCCAATGTTTGGCTGTGGGTATCTGCATCTGTTTCAGTCAGTTTCTGGGTGGAGCCTCTCAGAGGACAATTAAGCTAGGCTCCTGTCTGCAAGTGTAACAGAGTATCATTAATAATGTCAGGGATTGGTTCTTGCCCATGGGATGGGTCTCAAATTGGGCCAGTTATTGGTTGGCTATTCCTTTAGTCTCTGCTCCATCTTTCTCCCTGCATATGTTTTAGAGGGACAAATTTGGAGTGGAAAGTTTTATAGGTGGATTGGTGTTCTTATCCTTCCACTGGGGGTGCCTCCCTGGCTATAAGGAGGTGGCCTCTTCAGGTTCCATGTTCCTATTCTTAGGCATCTCAGCTAAGGTCACCTGCACTGACTCCTGGGAGCCTCCCCTGGAGTGGAAACTTGTGGTTTCTTTGGAGACTCAGTTGTGTCACAAGGTGCTTTTCTGGAAACTGTCTTATTAGAGGATATTTTGTCTGGAGCAGATACATGATAGGATGTTTTGCTGAGAACAGACACTTGGTGTTTTTCTGGAGGGAGCCTAGAAAAAGGGCATGTGATGTTTTGTTAGAGTGGATGCTTGATCATGTGAAGTTTGGAAAGAGTATAAATGTAACCCAGCAGACAGTGGATGATGCTGTGTAGCATTGGTTCATCTTACTGCTTTCTGCTGGTCTTTGTTGGATTTTGTTGATGCTGGTCTTTGCTAACCAGCGAATGCTAATGCTGTAGCACTGAGTTGCCTTGCCGTCTTTGCTGATTATCATTTGTTATGACTTTATATTAAGAAATGTAGCAAAGAACTTCTGGTGATGTTCCAGCAGTTTCTTGCTGTTTACTCTGGCCAGTTGGTAGAGCCTCTCCGTTTCTTCTGGATCAAATTGCCATTGCTGATTTGTGAATGGTGTCTGTGGATGGGTAAGCTACTGTTGCTGATTTGTGTGAACTGAACTGCTGCAATCCTGACAAGGAAGATTGGGATTATCCCAAAATGCTATTTCTAAATCTGTCTGCATCCTCTTTTTCCCTATTAACCTTTCCTTTCCACTACCTTTGGTGGGCGATAGGACTAGGTGGGGGTGGGGGTGGGAGGTGGGTTAAAGAACTTAAGTACCCTTATTAAACTAGGTTTTAAAAATATAAGGCTACACTCTCCCATTCCTGGATTCTGGCACTTCCTAAAGATTACCCCCACCTCCGGCAGCTACAGATTTCTATTCATTCTCCTGGCCCTCTGGGCCATTCTCCTGTCCCTGCCCACACCTGATCCTGCCCCCCCACCCTTTCCCTTCCCACTCCCCTCTACCACCCAGTTTCCTCCCTCCCTCTGCCTCCCAGGACTGTTTTTTCCCACTTCTAAGTGAGATTCAAACATTCCTTCTTGGACCTTCCTTCTTTAACTTCTTTGGGCCTGTGGGGTATATCATGTGTATTTTGTACTTTATGGCTAATATCCACTTATCAGTGAGTACAAACATATGTGTCCTTCTGGGTCTGGGTTACCTCATGCAAGAATGATATTTTCAAGTTCCATCTATTTGCCTGCAAGTTTCATAATGTCTTCATTTTTAATAGCTGAATAGTATTCCATTGTTTAAATGAACCACATTTTCTGTATCCATTCTTTGGTTGAGGGACATCTAGGTTGTTTTCAGTTTCTGGGTATTATGAATAAAGCTGCTGTGAACATAGTAGACACATGTCCTTGTATGGTGGAAATCTTTTAGATATATGCTCAGGAGCTGTATAGCTGGGTCTTCAGGTAGGACCATTTCCAATTTCCTGAGAATTTTGATGGGGATTGCATTAAATCTGTAGATTGCTATTGGTAAGACAGCCACTTTCATTATGTGAATCCTACAAATCCATGAGCATGAGAGATCTCTCCATCTTCAATTAATTAATTTCCTTCTTCAATTTCTTCCTTCAGGTACTTGAAGTGCTGGTCATACCAGATTTTTCACTTGCTTTATCACAACAAGGAATTTTATATTATTTGTGGCTATTGTGAAGGGTGTTGTTTCCCTAAGTTCTTTCTCAGCACATTTATTATTTATATAAAGGAGAGCTACTAATTTCCTTATGTTAATTTTATATCCAGATATTTTGCTAAAGATGTTTATCAGCTGTGGAGTTCTCTAGTAGAATTTTGGGAATAGCTTATGTATACTATCATATCATCTGAGAATAATGATACCTTGATACTTCTTTCTTTCCCATCTGTATCCCCTTGATCTTCTTTTGTTATCTTATTGCTCTCACTAGAACTTAAAGTACTATATTGAGGAAATAGTGAGAGAGTGGAAGCCTTGTCTTGTCCCTGATTTTAATGGAATTGCTTCACATTTTTCTCTATTTAGTTTGATGTTGACTATTGGCTTGCTGTATATTGCTTTTATTATGTTTAGGAATGTGCCTTGAATCCCTGATCTCTCCAAGACTTTTAACATGAAGGGGTGTTGGATTTTGGTGAAGTCATTTTCAGCATCTAATAAGATGATTATGTGTTTTTTTCCCTTTCTTTTAGTTTATTTATATAGTGGGCTACATTGACAGATTTTTCCTATATCAAACCATCCCTGCATTCCTGGGATGGAACCTACTTAATTGTGGTGAATGATGTTTTTGATGTGTTCTTAGATTTGGCTTTTGAGAATTTTATTTTATTTTTACATTGATGTTCATAAATGAAACTGGTCTGAAGTTCTCTTTCTTTGTTGAGTCTTTGTGTGGTTTAAGTATCAGGGTAACCGTGGCCTCGTAGAATGAGTTAGACAGTGTTTCCTTTGTTTCTGTTTTCTGGAAGTTTTAATATTGGTATTAACTCTTTGTTTTGAAAGTCTGGTAGAATTCTGCACTAAAACCATCAGGCCCTCATTGGGAGGCTTTTAATAACTGTTTCTATATCCTTAGGGCTTATAAGACTGTTTAGATAGTTCAACCTGATCTTGATTTAACTTTAGTAAGTGATATCTGTCTAGAAAATCATCCATTTTACTTAGATTTTTGTGTAAGATTTTTCAGTAAGACCTAAGGATTTTTCAAATTTCCTCAGTTTCTGTTGTTATGTCTACCTTTTCATTTCAGATTTTGTTAATTTGAATACCATCTCTGTACCTTTAATTCGTTTGGGTTTGTCTATCTTGTTGATTTTCTCAAAGAACCAGCTCTTGATTTTGTTGATTCTTTGTATTGTTCTCTTTGTTTCTAATTGATTGATTTCAGCCCTGAGTTTGACTATGTATTGCCATCTATTCCTCTTGGGTGTGTTTTTATTCTAGAGCTTTCAGGTGTGCTGTTAAGTTGCTAGTATGAGAACTATCCAATTTCTTTATGAAGGCACTTAGTGCTATGAATTTTCTTCTTAGCATTTTTTTAATTGTGTCTCATAAGTTTGGGTATCTTGTACCTTCATTTTCATTAAATTCTAGAAAAATCTTTAATTTCTTCCCTGACCAAGTGATTATTGAATAGATAGTTGTTCAGTTTCCATGAGTATGTGGGCTTTCTGTTGTTTCTGTTGTTGAAGTCCAGCCTTAATCCATGGTGATCTGATAAAATGCAAGGGGCTATTTCAATCTTCTTGTATCTGTTGAGCCTTGCTTTGTGCCCAATTTTTGTCAAATTTGTGTCAATTTTGGAGAAGGTTCCACGAGGTCTTGAGAAGAAGGTATATTCTTTTGTTTTTGGGTGAAGGGTTCTGTAGATATCTGTTAGGTCCATTTGACTCATAACCTCTTTTAGTTTCATTGTCTCTCTGTTTAATTTCTGTTTCAATGTTCTGTCCATGAGAGTGGGGGGATGAAGTACCCTACTATTATTGTGTGGGGTTCTGTAATATGTAATATTTAGAAAAGCCATGGTGCAGGTTGGCTATCTAATTGCTGGGAGGCTCTGCTTAGCTCTTGCTGCCATGTTCTGCACTAGAAGTGGCCAAAAGCCATGCATGCCAAAGCTAGACCCACTGAGATGCCAGCATGGTGGCTGGCTCTGCCAACCCACCACACTGCACCCGTTATGCCTGTGGTACCCAGTAGAAATGAGACTCTTAAAGCTTAAATATTATCCAATGGATTTATATATTTGGAAATGCTCAATTAACAAGATGCCTACATAATTAGAATAGTTACCCAATATCTAACCTTTGATATAAGTTGCTATCCAGGACTGCTCTTGACCCATCTGTCCTCCTTCATGGCTGCTAGTCTCTCTCCCCTCCTCCTCTAGCTTCTCCTTCCCACTCTTTGTTCCTCCCACTCTTAGCTCCTCCCCAATTACCAAGCTTTATTGCAAATATAATGTAGCAGAAAATTACCTTGCTACAGGGTTCAATGTGTGATTTTAAACTTTTTAGTAAAGTTTCTTTTATGAATGTGAGTGCCCTTACATTTGGAGTATGAATGTTCAGAATTGAGACATCATTTTGGGGGGTTTTTCCTTTGATGAGTATGAAGTATTTATTCTTCCCTATCCTTTTGATAACTTTTAGTTGAAAGTCTATTTTATTAGATTTTAGGATGACTATTCCAGCTTGTTTCTTGGGTCTGTTTGCTTGAAAAAAATCTTTTTTCAGCCCTTTAATCTGAGGGAGTATCTATCTTTGTTGCTGTGGTGTGTTTCTTTTATGCAGCAGAATGAGGGGTCATGTTTACATATCTAATCTGTTGGCCTGTGTCTTTTTATTGATGAATTGAGTCAATTGGTCTTGAGAGATATTAATGACCAATGATTATTAGTTCTTGTAATTTTCATGTTGGAGCTAGTACTGTGTGTATGTAATTCTCTTCATTTGGTTTTTCTGTGAGATGATTAACTTCCTGTGTTTTCTTGGATACAGTTATCCTCCTAGTGTTGGAGTTTTCCCTCTAGTATCCTCTGTAGGGCTGGATTAGTAGAAAGTTTCTCCTTCTTCTTCTTCTTCTTCTTCTTCTTCTCCCTCCCCTCCCCTCCCCCTCCCCTCCCCCTTCCCCTTCCCCTTCCCCTTCCCCTTCCCCTTCCCCTTCCCCTTCCCCTTCCCCTTCCCCTTCTCCTTCTTCTTCTTCTTTAAATATATTTAGTTTTGTCATGGAATTTTCTTTCTATGGTGATTGAGAGTTTTGCTGGGTATAGTAGTCTGGGATGACATCTAAGGTCTGCAAGACATCTATCTCTGATTTTTTGTCTTTTAGTGTCTCTGTTGAGAAGTCCAGTATAATTTTGATATGTCTGCCTTTACATATTATTTGGCCTTTTTTCCTTGTTTCTTTTAATATTCTTTCTTTGTTCTGTACATTTAGTGTTTTGTTTATTATATGGTGAGAGGATTGTTTTTCTGGTACAATCTATTTGGTGGTCTATAAGGTTCTTGTGCATTTATTGCCATCTCTTTTTTAGATTAGGGAAGTTATCTTCTATGATTTTGTTGATGATATATTCTGGTCCTTTGAACTGGGAATCTTCACCTTCTTCTATTCCTATTATTCTTAAGTTTGTTCTTTTCATTGTGTTGCTAATTTCCTGAATGTTTTGAGTTAGGAAACTTTTACATTTGGTATTTTCTTTGACTGATTAATGTTTTCTATAGTATCTTCTACACCTGAGATTCTTTCTTCCACCTCTTATATTCTGTTGGTGATGCTTGTCTTTAGTTTCTGTTCTCTTTCCTAGGTTATTTACATCCAGAATTGCCTCCATTTGTGTTTTCTTTATTGCTTCTATTTCTATTTTTAAGGTCTTGGATTGTTTTGTTCATTTCTTTCACCTGTTTGATTGTATTTTTCTGTATTTTTTAAAGGAATTTATTTGTCTCCTCTTTAAGGGCTTCCCCCTGTTTGACTGTGTTTTTCTGTATTTTTAAAAGGACTTATTTATATCTTCTTTAAAGGCCTCTATTATCTTCATGAGATGGGATTTAAGGTCATAGTCTTGCTCTTCATGTGTGTTAGGATATTCAGGGCTTTCTGTAGTAGGACAGCTGAGTTCTAATGGTGTCATATTGCATTTGTCACTGTCAATTATGCTCTCATGCTTGCTTTTCACTATCTGGTTGACTCTGGTATTGGCTGGCCTAGGTGTCCATGGTTGGAGCAGGCCTCCTGGGAGACAGGTGGAGTTGTATGTCTGGGTTAGAGCTGGCCTGGTGGGAGGCAGGCAGAGCTGTGGGGTGAAATGAGGGGGCGGGCACTGATTTGAGACTGGAGGTGGAAGTGCAGACTGGAAGGACATTCTATTTTTTTTTAAATCATGTATCGGGGGGTTTATGTTCATGTGAGTGCAGATGCTTGTGGAGGCCAGATGCATCAGCTTCTCCTTCTCCTTAGAGCTGGAGCTACAGGCAGTTGTGATCAACCTGTTTGAGTGCTAGGAGCAGAAATCAGGTCCTCTGCAAGAGCAGCACCACTCTTGATCCCACAACCATGCTTTAGCACAGGAACGTGTGGCTTTGACAGACCTCTCAAAGAGTATTCCATCTCTACTGTGTCCATCTGAGTCCTAGACTAGGCATTCCTCTTGTTCCCCTGTGGTTACTTGAGAGGAGAGGACACAAGGAAACTCCATCTGGGAGGGAACCTCTAATGAGAAATTGCCTCCCTTAGATTGTCTTATAGTCATGTCTTTCGGGCATCTTCATGATTGACATGGGAGGGCTCGACCACTATATGTGGTACCACTTCAGAGCAAGTGGTTCTGGGCAGAATAAGCAAGGAAGTGAGCAGCCAAAGATCAGAGTTTTGATAGCTTCTGCTTCAAGTTTCTGTCTAGAATTCTTGCTTTGTGTGGAAGTGTACCACTGTGGAGGTGGAGCTTTGAGGTCTTAAATGCTTAAGCTATGTACAGTGTGAAACACATCCAGTTTCCTTTTGATTTCTTTCTGATCAAGATGTTCTCAGCAAGTTCTCCAGCACCATATCTGCCTGATTGTTCCCATCCTTCCTGCCATGATGATAATGGATGAAGCCAGCCCTAACTAAACATTCTCCTTCATAAAGTTGCCTTGGTCATGGTGTCTCTTGACAGAAATTGAAACTCTAACTATGATGACCTTTGATGATGGGCCATAATGTGTAAACCCTTTCGTCTCTGAGTTGCTTTGGTCAGTGATTTATTATAGTAACAGAGAAGCAAACCAGGACAGGGCCTTCAACCACATAGGCATGTTATGTGATTGTAGGCTTCAATGTTATTACATTAAATGGTCATACTTTCTAGATAGATTTAGTTTGCTTCTGGAGTGTACCGTGAAGGATGTAATAGTTACATTCCACATGAAGTGCAGAAATTTGAAGCAAAACTTAGCCTCTACCAATGTTAACACTTTGACAATTAGCTATATTAATGAAGTAATTTAAGATGAATGATAATACAGGAAACTGTGATCCTTAAGACATAGATGACAGGCTACACAAAAAACAAAGGTGCTAAGCCATTGCTAGTGGCAGTAAATATGGCTGTGAAATATGGTTTCTCTGGAGATCTTTGGTCAGTGTCACTTATAAGCATTTCTGGCTCATAGATGCATCCTCAGGGCACACTCATGCTAAGCATTGAGGACATAAGATTTCACTGCAGTTCAACTTTCTGGGCCAAAGATGTACAGAGAATTATACTCAGGGATAAACAGAAGAAAATGTGAAGAAGAGAAGAAATGTCTCAGGACTGCTTGTCTTCCTGAACAGGAGCCTGGGGGTTAAAATGGACATTGACATGCATCCACAGGATGGACCAGCTAAGAAGGGATGGCTTCCCCTGAGCAAAGCCTATGCATTTCTTACAGCTCTGAAAGTCAGAAAGAAAGCAGAGGTAGACTCTTAGATAAATAGCTTGTACAGGTAAAAATGCATTTTACATTGTTAGTGAAAGAAAATGAGTACTGTTAGAGTAGAACCATAGTTAAAAACATGCAGCAGATATGGAAAGACATTTTAAAATTTAAGTCAACAGCTTTTGTGTAAAGTTCAGTAAGATATAGTATGTAACATACATGCAGGATTGAGAGAATGAATGAATGAATGAATGAATGGAGTCTGGGGTCCTTATACAAAATAGTACAATGAATCTCCTACTGTGGTAGTTTGAATAGAAATGGTTCCCATAAGCCCTGTGGTGGTTTGAATATGCTTGGCCCACTGGAATTGGCACTATTAGGAGGTATGGCCTTGCTAGAATAAGTGTAGCTTTGTTGGAGGAAGTGTATTACTCTATAGACAAGATTTTGAGGGCTCCTAGTATTCAAACTCCACCAGTATGGAAGAGACAGTCTTCTTTTAGATGGCCTTGGATCAAGATGTGGAACTCTCAGCTTCCCCAGCATCATGCCTGCCTGGATGCCACCATGCTTCCCACCATGATGATAACGGACTGAACCTCTGAACCTGTAAGCCAGTCTCAATTAAATGTTGTCCTTTATAAGAGTTGCCTTGACCATGGTGTCTCTTCACAGCAATAAAATCCTAACTAAGACAGAAATTGGTACCAGGAACTGGGGTATTGCTGAGATAGGACTAACCTTGTTTTTGTTTGGATGAATATAGACTTTGGGACTTTGGATCAGTAAAGCAGTTGAATACTTTAAGTGAGGTTTAATGGAACATACTAGTCGGATCATGGAAGACAATGGTGCTAAGAATGATTTGAATTGTGGGGGCCTGGCTCAAGAGATTTCAGAGGAGAAGAGTGTTAGTTTGTGGCCTAGAGGCTACTCTTGTGATATTTTGGAAAGAATGTGGCTGCTTTTGCCCTTGTCTGAAAAGTCTTCCTGAGGCTAAAGTAAAGTGTTTTGGATTAATTCCCTTGGCAGAGGAAAGTTTAAAACAGCCTAGGAGTGACTCTGTTGTGTAGTTATTAGTGTTTGCTCTTCTAAATATCTATAGTGAAAAGGAGCGAGCTGAGCAAACAAAAATAAAAAAGTGCAGTTCAGAGATAAAAGGGGAAGTAGGAAGTGGAATGGCTCTAAGTCCTGTTTTCAAGAAGATAAATAGAAAATTTAAAAAGCCCAATGTTAAATGGGATAAAGGGAGTGGTGACCTCAGGGCAAGACCTTACCACAGGTAAATTCTCAATCTGTGAAAAGGAATTAAAGCAAAGGTTAGAGCCAGGTGTAGTAGTGAACACCTTTAATCTCAGCACTTCAGAAGGCAGGGGATAACCTGATCTACAGAGAGTTCCAGGACAGCCAAGCTTAAGTGGTGAAGGACTAAGAAAAACCACTGACACCAGATGTGTGTCAGGAGTGTCTCTGTGTAGAAACCTAGAGAGTCCATTGTGTGAAAGGGCTTGTGTGGAATCTCCCTTTAAATTTAAGGAAAGCAGCTGAGGCCAGGTGTGTGGCAAGGGTGTGTCTGCATGGAAGTCTAGAGAGGCCATTGCATGAAGCTGCAAAGGTGAAGTCTGGATTGTCTTGGAGACCCAAAGAGATTAGAAATGCCAGAGTCATGGGATACCTGCTGAGGAAAGCTGCTAACAGGAAGTGGGGCCAGCTGAAGAGAAATAGTGTGTTGCAGTTAACAAAGCTGAAAGGAGTTGGAGAGCATTTTGACATCAGACATGGAAATGCAAAAGTTTGCTCAGTTGGTTTTCAGTCTTGCTTTGGTACAGTATTACATATTACAGTATTGCCTCTGTAATAATACTGTATATATTATATATCTTTTCCTTCCTTTTGGAATATATATATATATATGTATATATGTATATATGTATATGTATTACTAGTATATGTTGGAAGTATAGGATTTGCTTTTCATTTTGATTTTATAGAATAGAGTTAAGAGATTGCATGAGTCTCAGAAGAGGCTTTAAACTTTGGACTTTTAAATAATTTTCAGATGGTTATAGACTATAAGGACTTTTGAAATTGGACAAAATGCATTCTGCATTATAATATAGCTATAAGCCCATGGGGGCCAGAGAGTGGAATGTTGAATTAAAAATGGCCTTCATAGGCCCATAGGGAGTAGCACTATTAGGAGGTGTGGCCTTGTTGGAGGAAGTGTACCTCATTCTCTTTCTGCTGCCTGGGGATCAAGATGTAGAACTGTCAGCTTCTTCTCCAGCAGCATGTCTGCCTGCATGCTACCAAGCTTTCTGCCATGATGATAATGGACTAAACCTCTAAACTGTAAATAAGTCCTAATTAAATGCAAAAATGTAAAATAAAACAAAACAAGACCAAAACAGTTTCTGTGGTCATGTTATCTCTTCAAAGCACTAGAAACCCTAACTAAGACACTTACTTACATGATACAAATTTATCTTAACTTCCTAGAGCAAAAGGAACAACAAAAGCCGAGCTCATGGAATCTACACAGTTCTGACTTCTGACCTCTACGTATTTGATATCAGGCTAAACCCAAGGAACACATCAAATTACCTTACTTTGTTGATAGTACTTCATTTTAAAAAAGAAATGCTGTACTTAATGTTATCAGACAGTTATAATAATAAGAGAGGAATAGCATTATTGAAGTTTTATTTGCCTGGAAACCTTTTGGTTGCATGAAAGGAAAGTTTAAAGACAATATTTTACCTCTGAATTTCAGTTGGGATACCACCCAGATCTCTCAACCCAGCTTTGAACTTGATTCTAAAGAAAACGTTTGATCTTTCTTTGTCTTTCAACTTGACAAAATTTTCTTCTCTTTTGAAATACAGATTTTGTTTTATGTGTGATTGTCAACCAGTTTTAGTAATGTAAAGCTCTTAGGGTTTAGATATGAGTCTTTTTTTTTTTTTTTATTAACTATTGAACATCCTTCTAAGTGTCTACCCTACTGAGGTGCAACTCCAAAAGGATTGTTCCTTAAACTTTTATTCTCCCTGTGCTGGTTTGGAAATAGTGGGAAACACTGGATTTGGTGTCTTCACTGGGAGGCTTTACAAATAACATTGCTGAGATCTCATGCTATGTAATGCACTGGTAATGGTTTATAGTCATTAAAAGACTGACATTCTGTCTGGGGCAGATGGCTTGGTGAGTAACAGCACTTGCTGTGTAAGCATGGAGACCCGAGTTAAAATCTCCCGAACTCATGTAAAAAGCCTAGCTTGATCTCCAGTCAATGTCTATAACTTCTGTAGGGGGAGGGGCAGGAAGATCTCTAGCTGCTGGGTGCTAGATTGGCTCTAGGTTAAGTATAAAACCTTGTCTCAAGGGACGTAGATGGAGAGTGATGTATATTTGACAGCCTTCCTCTGGCCTTTGGTGTGTAACTGCATATGGCCGTGTACACATCTACACACACACACACACACTCACACACACACACACACACACACACACACAGAGAGAGAGAGAGAGAGAGAGAGAGAGAGAGAGAGAGAGAGAGAGACACAGAGAGAGACAGAGAGAGACAGAGAGACAGAGAGATGAGTGGTAGGAGAAGGCAGGAGGGGGAAAGTTCTGTGATTGTAAGCAACTTAGAACTGGTCCATGGACTTGAAAACATACTTAAGGTTTTATGGGGACAAAACCATACTTGGTCTCAAATGATCAAATGAACAAGAAATATCAGATTCTAGATATTTCTAGAATACCTACCCATCTTCTGGTGAAAGAAACTCCAGAGAAAGAGGACAAATACATATTTTGCTATAAAAAGTATAAATACTTTGCAGGCCCTTTCTAGGCTGAAACCTAAGAAAAACTTTCTGAAATGCTTTGAGTTTGGCAATTCATGTCCAAGGTCACATTCCTCCTAAAGTGAGTGAAGAATTGGACAAGGGGGAACCATAATAAAGCTAAACAGATGACAAAAGAACAATGCAAAAGGGCCTGGAGAGATAGCTCAGTGGTTAAGAACACTGACTGCTCTTCCAGAGGACCTGGGTTCAATTCTTAGCACCTGCATGGCAGCTCACAACTGTCTGTGACTCCAAGTTCTGATATCTTCACAGACACACATACAGGCTAAACACCAATGCGCATAAAATAAGAATAAATTTAAAAAGAACAATGTAGGAAAGAATGATAATTTACCAAAACACATCACACGAGTGATACATAGAACAAAATAGATAGCCGAGCCCTTGTTTGAAATGATCTTTTGTGACTGAGAAATTTGCAGGACGAGGCCTCTGAAAGAAGCGAGCCTATTCTGACTGTAGACAAGCAACTTTGCCCATCACCTTTTGCTTTGGCAGAGAGCCATGGCCATGGCCATCTCACCATTAGGAAGCATGTATTAGGTGCTAACACAGCCATTAATAGGTAATAACATAATTAGGTACAGGTCAATAAGTGCATTTGCATATCACACTACATCATGGTGGATAATACAGCACTAAATGATAAAATCAGATCACTCCCTCCTCTGGACTTTTCTCATCTGGTCCTCATTTTAGAAAGGCACTTAATGTGGCTAGCTTTCACAGGATTCTCAACTCTTCAGTGTATCAATCCTTTTAGTACCGGAGTGTGAGACACTGACCTCCGTCTGTGTTTCAGTGCTGAGGGAAATGAACAAATGGACAAGAAAGCATCCAGCATGCCCGTTGCTCTGTTAACAAGGCACATCATCACGGAGGTACTGCCTTTAAGGAACGAGCATTCATGGTCCTCAGCAGATGTGGAGACTAAAGCGGGCCACAGGGGCCGTGAACAGAGAGAAAGGGCAGAGTGGAACCCTGCAGCTTCTCATGTCGGGAGGAACCTTGGTTGTTAGTGGCAGGAAAGCCTGGAGGAGCTGGACACCCACATGCACCTCTTAGTAGCAGGAGCAACAAGAAGAGGGTTTTATGGTTTAGGGAGTCACTCTGTGGCCATTCTCCTTAGGGCCTCCCAGGGGACCCTACGGGCCACCGAACTCCACCAGCTACCTAATGCTTGTCACTGTTCAGTTCTGCGCTATCTTATACACGTAAACCTTCCACATCTGCCTTTGCTTTCCGTTCCCTCTCACCTCTGCACCTCTTATTTCTTACTTTCGACGTCTGAATGTTGTCACTAAATGTGTAAATTCTCGCCTGTTGCCTCCGTCTTATCTACCCTCTAGACTCCGTTCTATCTGCCAAACCTATCATCGGAGTTTTCTTAGGTGATCCAAAGAAAAAGCACCCACAGTTCTACCACCTGAAATGTGTGTACGTGTAGGTAAACTAGCTGTAAGTTCGGGTTTAGCTGCTGATGGGTGGAATACATTAGAGACCTTGTGCTGCAGCAGGAGAGGGGCCGTGGAAAGTGACTTCAAAATTAACGTGAAGACAGTCAGCTGGCCAAGGATTCGGAAACCTTGCTACCAGGACTAAGTGCAATAAATAGCTTTGAGGACAAAGCCCTGGACACACAAAGAGCTGGAGCTGTGTGCTCTGTTAGGGTCCTATAAAGGGTCAAGAGCCTTGCATGGCTTATGCTGTTTGAGTCCTTTCCCTAGCTTGCTAGCTCATTCCCGTTGTGGGGAGTGCTCCACCTTCCTTAACAAATTATTTCTCTATCTATTTTTTAACTATGTATCCATGGTGCAATTTACTGTCCTGGGACAGGAGAATCTGGAAATTGTAGTGGGTCTTCCCGGGGCTCAGGTCAGAGCTTAGAACATTGTATCATCTTGGTATGGATATATTGCTTCCTTCTGTTTTCACAGTTTCTGACCTAATTATTTAGAAATTTCTTGTTTTGGAGGTTATCTATCAGTCTATGTCATTGATCACAGCTCTCTTTGTATCTATACTCCATTTAATGTATTTGTTTACTGTGTGTGTGTGCCTGTATGTCTCTGTGTGTGCATATTGGCACGTCATGTCATAGCACATGTGTGGAGGTCAGAGAATGACCTGTGTCCATGTGTGTGTGCATGTGTGTGTGTATGTGTTCATGTATGTGTCCATGTGTGCATCAGTGTATTGACATAACACTTGTGAGGTCAGGAGATGACTTTTGATAGGCCTCAGGTTTTCAGCTTTGATGGCAAGTGCCTTTCCCCACTGAATTATTTCGCTGGTCCAAGGTTTTTTGGCTATGTTTTTAAATTTATTTTTGCCATTTGGAATTCTGCTGGAACTTTATCATAAATTCCAAATCCTTATGTTCTCATTATTAGAAGTGTTTTTCTTATTTTCACATTGGCACATATTCATGGTCCCTACAGTGTGATCACCACACTTGTAAACAATTCAATAGGTTTACTTACATGCACAATTAAAAGTAATTACTTCATACTTAAAACAACTATATTTATGTTTCACTTCCTAACTTCCTATTTACAAAAAACCTCTAAGAGCCTGAGACTTGAAGTGATCGATGTATTTCTAAGTTTTGTTTAAATATTTGATTTGGTGTTATCTGCTAATCAGAGTTTTTGATGCCCCTGAGAATTGTTTGTTTGTTTTTTCACAGAAGTAGTTATTAAGAAGTTTATTCTGGGTTTAAAGTATAACTCTAATATAGCGCTATATCTTACAAGGCATTTGGTTCTCATGTTTTAAACTACAAATCTTTGTTGGTATAGTAACCTTTAACACTCTATTTTAAGAGTCTTTGGGAATGCCTTCTGACAGAGCATTCTTTTTGGCGTTACTGGAGCATTAGTATCATTTCTACTCCACTGTGTCGGCGCTTCCTGTGCGCCTTGGTTTAGTAGCCCCCGTCGGTGCTTCCTGTGCATCTTGGTTTAGTAGCCCCTGCCACTCCACCATGTCACACTATTTTAATTCTGCTCTTTGCACTTGTTAACAAATATTTACAATTCCCATGTTTTCTATTTGGTTTCTTAAAAATACACACATAATTATATATAATGAACAGTATTTTACATATTAATCTATTTGTCCTTTACTATCGTCAGAGCTTTTAAGATGTGTTACACACTCATGTACATTTTTAAAAGTGTACCCCTCAGCCCTCAACCTGTCTGCTGATAATCTCTCTGTTGCCATGTATATGTCATTTACACACTTAATTGTTCTTTCTCCTCCATTCCCTAGGACAAAGACCGTCACTGCTGATAATGTTAAAAGACACACCATAGTTTTAAAAAACACAGATAAAGCTCAAATACAGTGTCTAAATGTGCGTTTTGGGATTGTTTTAGTTACTGTAACTGTGATAAATACACTGGCAGAAAGCAACTTGGAGATGAAGGAGTTTTGTTTTTGTTTTGTTTTGGGTTTTTGTTTTGTTTTTCTTTTTTGGCTTACCTGTCAGTTTATCCCAAGAGAAGTAAGGTAAGGGCAGGAGCTCGAGGCGGGCACCCGGAGGCCAGGACGGAAACAGAGACCACAGAAAGTGAGTGTTGCTTACTAGCTTGCTGCAGGCTAGTAAGGTCAGCTCTTTTTTCCTTCTCCACCCATTACTTGATGTATTTATTCACTTTACATCCAAATCAAAGCCCCTCCCCCAAGTCCGCCCTCTCCTTCCAGTCTCTCCTCACACAGCTCCTACCCCCATACTCCCTCTCCCTCTCCTCTGAGAAGGAAGAGGTCCTCCCAAGGTACTAACCGCTATTGGGTAATATCTCACTCTGGCGCCTCAAGTCACTGCACGACTAAGCACATCTTCTGTCAGACAAAGCAGCCCAGTTAGGGGGACAGGATCCACAGAGGCAGCAGAGTCAGGGTAAATCCTTGTTCCAGTTATTGGGAAACCCGCATGAAGAACAAGTTGCACATATGCTATCTATGTCTGGCGGTGGTGGTGGTGGTGGCGGTGGTGGGGATACGGCTAGGTCCAGCACATGTATGCTTTTTGGTTGGTGGTTCAGTCTCTGGGAGCTCCAAGGGTACAGGTGAGCCCCTCCTGATTCCTTAATCCTTCCCCCAACTCTTACCAAACTCTGTCCAATGTTTGGTTGTGAGTTTTTGTTTGCATCTGGTCAACTGCTTGGTGGAACCTCTCAGAAGACAATTATGCTAGGCTCCTGTCTGCAAGCATAACAGAGTATCATTAGTTGTGTCAGGGATTGGTTCTTGCACGTGACATGGGTGTAAGCCTGGGCCAGTCATTGGTTGGCCATTTTCTCCATCTCTGCTCTGTCGTTGACCCTGCAGTTCTTGTAGTAGGGCACATTTTGAGTGGAAGGTTTTGTGGGTGGGTTGGTGTCCTTATTCCTCTACTGGGAGTCCTGCCTGGCTACAGGACATGGGCACTTCAGGCTCCATATTGTGGACTGCTAGGAGTCTCAGCTAGAGTCACCCTCATAGACTCTCTGGAGCCTCCCCATTCCAGGTCCCTGCCAAGTCCTAGAGATGTCCCATGTTGTGTCCCCACCCCTACTGATGCCAATTTCAATTCACTGTCTGGGCCTTCTCTCCCCAGCTCTCCCTACCAGCTGTTTTCTTATACAACCTAGGCCTCCTGCTGAGGGATGGCACTGCCCATAGTGGGCAAGCCCTTCCCGTATCCGTTAATAAATAAGAAAAATATCTTACAGAGATGGCCATAGGCCAGTTCTTTAGTTGAGGTTCTCTATTTGCAGGTGACTCTGATAAGTGTCTAGTTGACAGCGGAATCTAATTATATAGGGGTTTTAAATTTCATTCGAAGTGATTATGGTATACATGATAGTGGTGACACTTTGGGTGGCAGCATCACCATGCTCTTGAAATTCTAAAAGCAGAGTGAGAAAAACAAGGGACCAAGCTTCTCTCTTTGTGTAAAGTTGATGGTAATGACCCTCACCCCCGACCCCTGAGCTTCCAGGTTCCTTATCTTTCACTGTAGAGTACAATCAAATGAGAAACTGATGAGCCTTTTTAACCTGAAGCCTCATGTTAGGGCTTTCACCACCCTCAGCTTAGGACAGGGTTCTTAATTGTCACCCTATGCCTGTTAGTGTGGGTTGGTCAACGTCAGCCCTCCCTTGCTTTCTTTTGGTAATTTTACATCACCAACTACCGCTTTCCTCCATATCTACAGATTCCTACTTCTCCTTGTTGTGTTTAAAGATGAGCTTGGCATATGTTCTCTTCTATAAACCCTGCTCTAGTAGCTCCCCTTGAACAAAACATTCTTTACTGCCTTTTGCAAGTGCCATGGATATTTTTTCCCTTCTACCTAGAGAAAAGATTACTCTGATCTGGGGCAGGCAGGTATCACTTTCAGATTTATTTCTATATTTTTGCCTTAAAGTGACGTCTTTAACACAATCTTCCAATTACAGAAAGAGAAAACTATGTAAAATATATGAGAATTCCAATTAGAGGAGGATTAAATATGTCAGAAGGCAAAGGCGAGAGAAATTTCGGTAGAAAAGAAGGTTTAGTGTAAATCACCCGGGGTGGGTCATCACTCATCAGATGTGAGAGTTATGTAACTCGGGAGGCATTCAACCCCACTCTGCATCTGAAGGGCATTAGCATTATTACTTAAGTCTGGACTGACAGGTGGTGGCAATGGTTGAAAGCCCGTAGTGTAACCGCCACTTTTTGACAGGCATCTTCTACCAGATGACAGGTTAAGTCCACACATGGCTTGAGGTAACAGTCCTAAAATTGAGTAGATGCTGTAATCATATTTCTCACCTCGGAAAGGATTAAAGCTCAAAATGCAAAATAATAAGATCTAACATATTTTCATGAAGACAAAATATGTACAAAATATATCATAAATACAATAAGGGGTATATTAAAGAGGTATATTAGATTTTTAATTTTGTGTTTCAAGTAGGAAATTTAAATTATATTTGATTTTGAATCATGACTTTAAGCTGTATTTCTGGTCTTTGGGTTGTTTTCTTGTTTGTCTGTGATAGGTTCCCATATATCACAGGTTGTCTTGACTGATCTTGAACTTCTGACCCTCTTTCTTTTACCTCTGAGTGCTGTGATTACAGCCTCCTGCTTCACACCGACTTCTGCCTTATGAGATGCTGGGGTTGGGAGTGTAGCTCAGTGATGCAATGTGTGTCTAGAAATTATCTTCAAGATTGCAGAGCTTTGTTGCTAAGCCTCTTCCCTGATCAAACACTCACTGGCCTTTCTCTACCCATGAGGTTCCTCCAAAGGAGTCTGTCATCTACATTTTAATTAAACACCTACAATATAAAGAAGAGGAAATTTTTGTCACCAGAGGAACACAACCAAAAATGACAGAGTTAGTCAATATTCCCACAATTATTTCACTATTTACACATTTTTACTAATTAAGTTATTTAAAAAGTAATTCTCTCTGGCTTTTCATTTCTGACAGAACTGTTATGCCCTTAAGAGAAAAAGATTTAGATAACAATCTTTTGCTTGGTAATAGATTGAACACTGAGCCATCTTGTCAGTTAGCTGTCTGTGGAGTGAATAATGAAAGCTATGCATTAGTAAGTCTCTCCTGGGCATTTCGCCACTGTTTTCTGTTATCCTCATTGTAACCCTGAGATATATGTCGTATTTACTCCACTGTGCAGAGGAGGAAAATAGAGAGGCTAGACTATTGATGCAAATGATAATTTTGGATCTCAGATTCCAATCCGCAACTCTCTGAATTCAAAGGTTCTGCTTCATTGATCTGTCATCAAGCTCACTTGCTTCTGTATGGACAGAGAGGATCTTTGCATCTCTATGTGGCTGGTGCCACAGAGAGGGGCAAAACCTAATTGTTTCCATTTTAGTGAGTTACAGAAGGGAAGGAGTTTCAGTCTGTTAAATAACTAGTAACTTATAGGCTGTGACACAACTTTTCAAGCACACAAGTACGACTTCATTAGACATTGGTGACAAATGATAGCTGGCATGCTGCTACTTTAAAGATTTCATAACCTGATAGAAGAATTGCTTATGTGCATAAACAGTGCAAAGATGCTTCCATGATGTCAGGGCCCTTCAGGAAGATTGTTGGTTGAGAAATCTGGCAAAGTACCTTTGAGGAATTAAAAGATGTGCACATGAGGTGTATCCTAGCCAATAAGGCATGTTGAATTAGTAGTTTCAGGGAATTTGAGATTGAGTTTGAGATTCTGAATGATAGAGAATGTTTTCTTCCTGTGATATGATGAATAATGTGGACTTTTGTCTGGTGAATTCTGTTGCCCTAGTTTTTGAATTATTTTGGAAGAAAAAGAGTTATAGTTTCATACTAAGTATAAGTTTACTTTGTTGGGGTGTTTTCCTCAGTGTCTATTAATGTGGCACCCAGGACATGTCATTTGCTGCTTACCAAATGAGTATATCATTCAGTGTAGACATTTCACTAACATTTTTCAAATGGAGGCAATATTGAGAGACCGGACCTTTTAGGTTCAGACTCCATTTTAGAGGACCTGACCTAAGGTTGAAGTCCAGCTAATGAACAAGCTTCCAGGTTTCTCCCCAACAAATCTGCACCTCCTGTTTGCAAGCCTGCCCCTGGCACTTCACTTCCTAATAACCACCAATCAGGAGAAAAACAAAAGTTAAGTTTATGGTTTGGCTCCCAGCACCAACCAATTATGTTAAAGAATAACAAAATGTCATAATGTCCCCTGCCCAAATCAGATGTGTGCCAGCCTAGAAACCCCCTTGCTTGCTTACCATTGCCTATACAAACTTGTCCCTCTGAGAGCAAGCTCAGGACTTCACCCTCCTGTTCTGTGGAGTCAGTAATGATGGTGTGGCCCAAGACGGAGCTTGAATAAAAGACCCTAGTGCAATTGCATCGGAGTCAGATCCTGGGTGGTCTTTTGGGTTCTCAAACACTGAACAGGCACAAAGTGTCATCCTGCTAATAGGATGTTTGGAAATGTGTATGCATGTCTGAAGCCTGGCCTTTGCTGCATAGGCTCAGCACGTTAGCCTACAAGCAAAACACCTCATGCAGGAAAGAATTATTCCACAGGGAATATTAATGCCTACAGTATTCCTTTCCAATGTGGAGAAATAAATCATAAACTAATGGTTTGGAGTCTTTCTTAGTTGATTTTTCTGGGTAAGGCAGTACTGTGCAGAAGGAGATATGGCATATTTACCACTGTCATTGTGTGTTTGCTGAGATTTTTCAGGTTGTGATCCTGTTCTGTCCCCATGAGAAGCTAAGAATGCTTGGTTGAATAGCTAGCTTGACTAAGACAGAAGAGGGAGGAGAAGGGGGAGGGAGAGGAAGATGATGAGGGGAACGGAGCCAGAGAAAGAGGTGTACAGAGAAGGGGAAAAGCAGGGGAGAGAGAGAGGGAGAGGAAGGGGAAGAGGGAGAGGGAGAGGGAGGGGGCGGGGGAGTGGGAGAGGGAACTGGAAAGAATCCAGTTCAGTTTTGTTTTCCAACAGTAGCAACAACAGAGCCTGCTTGAGACAGGTGGCTTTGAATTGGGGAGCTCTCAGTGCACTTAAGTGGAGGCTTCCTGCTGCTTCAACAGTGCAGAGGTATACAGCCTGCCACTTCAGAGCCAAGAGTGAGAGCTAAGTCTCACAGGGATCTTAAGTGCCCAGAGAAGTTATGAGAACAGAACAGGTCCCTTGTCATCAGTGTCCATAAAACAGGTCAAAGTTGGGAGAACATAAACTAGTTTCTTATCAAAATAAAGCTATATGAATTTTCCCAATGACTAGAAAACTGGAGTCACACTGAGACGCTTGTAAGTTAGCCTGCTGAGAGTGAGTTTGCTTGTAAGTTAGCTTGCTGAGAGTGAGTTTGCTTGTAAGTAAGTTAGCTTGCTGAGAGTGAGTTTGCTTGTAAGTAAGTTAGCTTGCTGAGAGTGAGTTTGCTCAGGGCTGACTTGGTAGACGTTATTGACACATTGAATATAAACAAGTAAATGCTTCAGAATGTTGACATTTCTTCTTCCATTCTAGAAATGTAACTCAGTCTCATACTTTCTGAGTATAAGCTCTACCTATGAGCTCCCCCCCCCCCCCAGTCACGGTCATCTCGTTGTTTCTATACCGAGTAATGCAGTGCCAATGACAGTAATGATGTCCATTTAGTGATCTTCAACATATTTTACTGTTGGAGGACAACACTGTCATATTAAAATTCTTTTTAAAAAATTCTTTTATTTATTCACTTTACATCTCAATCTATGCCCGCTCCTGGTCATCCCACCCACAATCCCTTCCCATACCCCTTCCCTTCTCCTGAAAGGGTGGCGGGCCCCTTGGTTATCCACCCCCTCCCTGTCCCCGTACATCAAGCCTCTGTGGGGCTAGGCATATCCTCTCCCACTGAGGCCAGACAAGGCAGCCCAGTAGAAAAACGTATCCTACAGAGAGGCAACAGCTTTTGGGATAGCTCCTGGTTACAGTTGTTCAGAACCCACATGAAATCTGAGCTGCACATCTATTATATGTGCTGGAGACCTAGGTTTAGCCTTGTATAATATTTGGTTGGTGATTCAGTCTCTGAGAGCCTCAATTGTCCAGGTTAGTTGACTCTGTTGGTCTTGATATGGAGTTCCTATCTCCTTCGGGCCTGCAACCCTTCCCCAACTCTTCCATGTTAGTCCCCAAGCTTCATCCACTGTTTGACTGTGTGTCTCTGCATCCCTCTGTGTCAGCTTCTGGTTGGAGCCTCTCAGAGGACAGCCATGCTAGAATCCTATCTGTAAGCATAACAGAGTGTCGTTAATAGTGTTAGGGATTGTTGCTTGCCCATGGGATGAGTCTTTAGTTGGGCTGGTTATTGCTCGGCCATTCTTACAGTATCTTTTCCATCCCCCCATCCCTACATTTCTTGTAGACAGGATAAATTTTGAAAGTTTGTAGGTAGGTTGGTGTCTCTCTTGCTTCACTGGGATTCTTGCCTGGCTACAGGAGGTAGCCCCTTCAGGTTCCATATCTCCAGTGCTGTGAGTCACAGCTAAGGTCACTCCTGTTGATTCTTACATGCCTCCTGTACCCTAGGATTCTGGAACGTCTTCTAGATGCTCCCTATCTCCCTACCCCTCCTAGTTAGTTGCATATTTCCATTCATTTTCAGGGCCATCTGACCGTCTCTCTTGTCCTTCCCCAATAGTTTCACTACAGAGGTAGACCTATTCCTTGTTTTCTGAGAAACTGCTAAATTGATTTCCAAAGTGGTTGTTCAAGTTTGCACTCCCATCAGCAATGGATGAATGTTCCCCTTGCTCCACAACCTTGTCAGTACTTGAGTCTTTTATCTTAGTCATTCTGACCAGTGTAAGATAAAATCTTAGAGTTGTTTTGATTCCTAAAATAACCATGAACAATGCAAACTTCTGGAGGTATCACCATCCTTGACGTCAAGCTGTACTACAGAGCAATGCTAATAAAAACTGCATGGTATTGGTATAGGAACAGAGAAGTGGATCAATGGAATTGAATTGAAGACCCTAAAATAAACTCATATACCCATGGATATTTGATTTTTGACATAAAAGGTAAAACCATACAATGGAAAAAAGAAAGCATCTTCAACAAATGGTTATGGTCTAACTGAATGTCAGCATGTAGAAGAATGCAAATAGACCCTTATCTATCACCCTGCACAAAACTCAGTCCAAGTGGATCAAAGACCTCAACATAAAACTGGGTACACTAAATCTAATAGAACAGAAACTGGAAAATAGCCTTGAATGCACTGGCACAGGGGAAAATTTACTGAGCAGAACACCAATGGCTCAGGTTCGAAGATCAACGAGACCTCTTGAAACAGAAAAGCTTCTGTAAGGCAAAGTATACTGTCAATAGGACAAAACTACAACCTACATATTGGGAAAAGATCTTCA
This sequence comes from Grammomys surdaster, assembly GCF_004785775.1. Classification (NCBI taxonomy): domain Eukaryota; kingdom Metazoa; phylum Chordata; class Mammalia; order Rodentia; family Muridae; genus Grammomys; species Grammomys surdaster. The sequence continues at coordinate 7,476 of NW_021617123.1, read as the reverse complement.
CCAACCCTACATCCAACAGAGAGCTATTATAAAAAATTTATAAAGAACTCAAGATGGACACCTAAGTAACCCAATTAAAGACGGGGTACAAAGATAAATAGAGAATTCTCAACAGAGGAACCTCGAATGACTTAGAAGCACTTAAAAAAGTGTTCAAAGTCCTTAGGCATCAGAAAAATGCAAATCAAAACAACTCTAAAGAAAATACTTAAGTTTCAGTTGTGCTGTTTTTCTTGACCTGATCTCTGAGCTCTTGGCAAATTATAGGGTTTTACAAATAGCCTTCTGTGGTACAAGAGTGATTGCTAAGCCTGTATAGGGGGCCTTTAATGACTGTCATCATTCTGGCTAAATCAAGAACAAAGTGGAGAGAGATGAACACGCAAGTGTGGCCTAAGGAAATGACATGTTGTATGAACAGAGGTACAAAGTCGGATGATGGATTTGTAATAACAGTGACCTTTGATTCACATCCATCTTTGAGTCATCTGTTTTCAAATATTCATATATTCATATTGTAAGAAGTGAGAGATGGCCAAGTTGAAAAAAAAACTGTCATCTAGGTGAAATGATCTTACATAGAACTATGAGGACTCCACCCAGGAAGTGTGAGAACTAACAAACCAACTCAGTGATGTTCCAAGACTAAATCAACAGATAACCAATGAATGGATAAAGAAAACATGGCACATACACACTGGGATATTATTCAGTTGTAAAGAATGAAATTCTTCCGTGAAGAGAACGGAGCTGTCTGCTCATCTGGTTGCATCACAGGCCTGTGTGAGTGAGAGAATCCAATTTCATGAATTGCAGTGCTGTGAGCTTGGAGTTCCACCTTCCTGTTGATGAGCACCATCTATGAAGTGCAGTGTTAAAGGCACAGAGACACACAAAGCAAGCTCGCACACTTTAGACAGACACACTCAGGAACGTCTCCCCATATCCCTCCCGGGAGCATGCTTCAGTAGTGCTTGCTAAGTGAGTGTGATCATCACAGCAAATAGCCAGCCTGAAATGATAGACTATATAGAAAAGCTTCATGCGAAAGGGGATGGATTAGAAAATTGAGGAGGGAAAATTACAGCCATGGCTGCTTCAAGCCGAATGATGCTGTATGTGTTCATTTTAATCTTAATTCTCAAATGTTTAACATCTCTATGGTGAAATTATCTTAAATTAAAAAAAAATACCACACATCAAAAAGACTAACAAAATTCATGTTTGATCTTTTATTTAGAGTCGACTTACAGCAATATGCAAATATCAATTCACTGCTTTAAGGTTTGACTTCATTTATAGAAAAACAAAACAAACAACGAACCCTTTGTTTTGTCATGAGTCAGCTTGAGTGCCTACTTAAATCACCAGATTTGCTTATTAATGGCTTTCTTCCAAGTCAGATTTATGTCTACAAAATGTGCCAAAGTCTTAAATGCATAGATTATAATAATCAAAGCTCTGGGAAAGATACAGGAGGTTATTTTATCTAAATTTACATTTGATGCCTTTCGCAGTATCCAAGAGAAAAGCTTCTGATTGTTTTAATGTATCCAATAAAGATAGATTTACAAACACATGGTACTTAGTTGGTCCATTACAATTGTTATAACTATTTCTTGTCTCTTGCTCCCTGACTGTCTTCCCCTTCTGCCTCCCTCCCTCCCTTTCTCCATCCTCTCCCTTCCTCACTTTCTTTCCCCCCTCTTTTTGTGTTCTATATGTGTCATAGATGAATATGTGGGTATATGACCCTGTGTTTGCAAAGAGTCCAGAGGAAGATATGGGATGCCCCACTTTACCATGATCAAACTTAGTGTTTTGAGATAGACTCTCTCACTGAACCTGGATCTAGATTGGCAGCCAGTAAGCCCCAGGGATATTCCCCTCTCTGCCCCCCATAGCCCCGAGGTTATAGGAAGTGCATGTCCATTCCTGGATGTTTATTTGGGTGTTGGGAATTTGAATTCAGGTCCTCATGCCTGCACAAGTGCTCGTACCTTTTGAGTCGTCTCCCCAGACTCAGTTGTGAATAATTCTTATGTATATCTATATTTCCACCATAATCATTGTTTAAAGAGTAGACATACATCAAGTTCACTTTGTCAGCTATAGCTCTTCAGACACCATAAGGGGAGATCAGGCAGGTGATGCTTGCAACTTTTCTTCCCCAGGTTAACCATTCTTAGGAACAAGTCTATTCTTCACAAGCCTGCTTCTCTAAAACACCAGCTATGCACTCTCTTGTCTTCTTGCACTCTGACTTAGCAGTGTCTTTGGTGTCATGAAATTAGGACCAAGAAGTAGGTAGAATGTGCAGCCTCAGCAAAAGCGTGGCTTAATGTTTTCCACAAAAGAAATTCCACACAGCTCTGATTCCACACAGACTTTTGGTGATTTTATGCATTCCTATTTCTACCACACTTTTCCACGCTTATTCCTTCCAACCCACCGACAATAGATAGGAGCGAAAGAAAGCTAAAGGAGAAAGGGGCTGTCAATATTATCAGACTATTTCCTGCTGATTGGAGCACGGAATTCCTTGGGGGCAATTTTAATCTTCATTACCAGGGTATTTCTAACCAGCAACCACCACCACCAGCAGCTAGTGTACCCCTTTTAGGGCTCTTGCATTTAGATACAGTCTCAAGAGTCCCCAGAATTCCAAGGTCATACACTTGCAGAAACTCTCTGCAGCTGGCAAAATCACGTCCCTTCCAGAGCACGAGGCAAATCATAGTCTGCTCTGGACAACCTGAAGCAGCCTCATATCCTACACCTGGGATTAAAACATTTTTACTTTTTAAAGAAACCAAAATTGTTTTCTTGTTTGTGACTTCTTGTGACAATTAGTTTTAATTGTCACCTTTAGTTGGCACAATCTAGAATCACCCGAAAAGAGAGTCTCTCAGGGAGGTCAATAGATTAATCTATGTGGAAAGACCCAGCCTAAAAGGGAGGCACTCTTCCTGAGGTTTGGCTCCTAAACTGTTAAAAACAAAAACAAAAAACAGTGAATCTAGCACAGGCATGTGTGTCAGCACAGGCATGTGAGTCAGCACAGGCGTGTGTGTCAGCACAGGCACGTGAGTCAGCACAGGCGTGTGTTTGAGCTCAGGCATTTGGATGGGCACAGGTATGCATGCGAGTACAGACATGCAGGTGAGCACAAGCATGGGGTGAGCACAGACAGACATGGGGGTGAGCACAGACATGGGGGTGAGCACAGACATGGGGGTGAGCACAGAAATGGGGGTGAGAGCACAAGTATGGGGGTGAGCACAAGCATGGGGGTGAGCACAGACATGGGGGTGAGAGCACAAGTATGGGGGTGAGCACAGACATGGGGGTGAGCACAGACATGCGTGCATCAGTTTTCTCTCTGCTCTTGACTGTGGATGTGATCAGCTGCTTCAAGGTCCTGCTGTCCAGCTTTCTGCAATGAGGGACTGTAATCTGGCAATGTTGGCTAAAATAAATTCTTTCTTCCTTAAGTTGCTTCTCCCAGGGCGTTTTATCACAGCAACAAGAGCAAGGATATTTCCAGAATAAACAAGCTTGCTTCACAATATGAGAATAGCAGAAGGCACTCTTTTTTTTTAATAAGAGTTAAGATTAGTCCACTATTAAAATAAGAATTCACCTAAATGCTCATCTTGTATGTAAATTTTGTTTCTAATTTTCTATTTTCTAGTTTTTATTTTATCAATACTACATTTTTAAAAATTTAAAATAAAAAACCCACCCTTTTTACAGAGGCAAACTTTATGTTTTAAGTCCTTGCTCAGCCTACTTGTATGGAAATTGTGTTTCTATCACACCATTGTCTATAGAAAGACTCCAAGTCAAAATTCCCTAGTTCTCAGAAGAATGTTTGTATGGTATTACAGAGAAGTGTGTATTTTTGTCCTGTGTGGGAGGGCCACGCTTCCGTCAGGTTGGGTTGCTTATGCAGTGGTGTGATGACTGAAGTCCACAAGAGCCCTTACTGAGCATTAACGCGAACCAGCCTTAGTGCTGGATGATGCAGACAAATGGCGCACACACTTTTGTTGTTATTTCTTATACTTTAGAAAAATCCCTGTGCGTCCATATATCTAAGGCTACATTTATGTTTTAGATTTTTATTACAAGGAATCTTACTATTGTTATGAATAATGTTTAATATTCAGTTAAGTACTGAATTTTGGAATTAGGAGTAGACGTAATCACATTATTTGACCTTTTCCTTTCTATGCAGGTTTTGGTTCAACCATTCTTTAGTTTCTTGTATTATTACCTTTCAAAATTTATATATTTCATTTTTTTCTCATCTGGCCTTGACATTAAGGACAAAGTAATCTTATCTGTGTTTTATGTGAGCATTAATTCCATAAATATCAATTTACTTTTCTCCATCCATTTTTCTTTTTTAAACTTTATTGTAAAAGTAAAAGAAAGTTGTATGAAAAAGATCACACTTTAAACTTAACCACACCTAAAATCAGCCAGTGGCACCTGCCTGTACTTCTAGGACTTGAGAGGTTGAGGCAGACAAATTAGGAGTTTGAGGCCATCCTTGCATATAGAGAGAAGCCTCTGTCTCAAAAGAGAAAAAAAGGAATGAAGTGGTAAAGTGGTAATGGGTTGCTACCTTAGATGTTGAAACATCGAGACCATTTAGAAGGCAGGGAGCTTGTGTAAATGGATGAAATGTTTCTGATGGAATTGCATCAGACTTCTCATCAGAGACTATGCAAGCTTGAAGATCCTGAGCAGAAGTCATATAGACCATAAACGAACACAAATGCCAGCCCAGGGTACTATACCCAGTAGAACTCTCAATTACCATATGGAGAAACCAAGATATTCCATGACAAAACCAAATTTGCACAATATTTTTCCACAAATCCAGCCCTACAAAGAATCATAGATGGAAAACTCCAGCACAAGGAAGGGAAACTACACCCTAGAAAAAGCAAGAAAGTAATAGTCATTCAACAAACCTCAAAGAGGATAGCCACACAAACATAATTCCACCTCTAACAACAAAAATCACAGGAAGCAACAATCACTATTCCTTAATAATCTTTTAACATCAATGGATTCAATTTCCCAATAAAAAGGCAAAGACTAACAGACTGGATACATAAACAGGACCCAGCATTTTTCTGCATACAGGAAACACACCTCAGTGTGAAAGACAAACACTACCTCAGAGTAAAGGGCTGGAAAACCATTTTTTTTTCAAGCAAATGGTCCCAAGAAACAAGCTGGAGTAGCCATTCTAATATTGAATAAAATCAACTTTCAACCAAAAGTTATCAAAAGAGACAAGGAAGGACACTTCATACTCATCAAAGGAAAAATTTACCAAGATGAACTCTCAATTCTGAACATCTGTGCTCCAAACGCAAGGGCACCCACATTTATTAAAAAAAAAAACTTTACTAAAGCTCAAAGCACACATTGTACTTCACGCAATAATAGTAGGAGACATCAACACCCCACTCTCAGCCGTGAACAGATTGTGGAAACACAAACTAAACAGAGAAACAGTGAAATTAACAGAAGTGATGGATCAAATGGTTTTAAGAGATATCTATAGAATATTTCATCCTAAAACAAAATAATATACCTTCTTCTCAGCACCTCATGGTACCTTCTCCAAAACTGACCATATAATCGGTCACAAAACAGGTCTCAACAGATACAAGAAGATTGAAATAATCCCATGGATCCTATCAAATCACCAGGAGCTAATTCAATAACAACAAAACCAACAGAAAGCCTACATACAGTTGGAAACTGAACAATGTCCTACTCAATTATAAGTTGATCAAGGAAGAAATAAAGAAAGAAATTAAAGACTTTTTAGAATTTAATTTAAATGAAGGCACAATATACCCAAACTTATTGGCTACAATAAAAGCAGTGCTAAGAGGAAAACTCATAGCTCTGAGTGCCTCCAAAAAGAAACTGGAGAGAGCATACCCTAGCACCTTGACAGCACACCTGAAAGCTCTAGAACAAAAAGAAGCAAACACACCCAAGAGGAGTAGACGGCAGGAAATAATCAAACCCAGGGCTGAAATCAACCAAGTAGAAACAAAAAGAACTATACAAAGATAAAACAAAACCAGGAGCTGGTTCTTTGAGAAAATTTTTCTTTCTTTCTTTCTTTCTTTCTTTCTTTCTTTCTTTCTTTCTTT
>NW_021617123.1:0-1275 GCF_004785775.1 Grammomys surdaster | reverse complement strand
TCTTTCTTTCTTTCTTTCTTTCTTTCTTTCTTTCTTTCTTTCTTTCTCCTCCTTCTCCTCCTCCTCCTGCTCCTCCACCTTCTCCTCCTTGCCCTCCTCCTCCTCCTTCTTCTTCCTTCTCCTCCTCCTCCTCCTCCGTCTCCTCCTCCTTCTTCTTCCTTCTCCTCTTCCTCCTCCTCCTCCTCCTTCTTCTTCCTCCCCTTCCTCCTTCTTCTTCCTCCCCTTCCTCCTTCTCTTCCTCTTTCTCCTTCTTTCTTCTTCTGTTCAAATTTCTTCTTCTTTTCAAACTAATGAGGATTGATTCAGTGGCTTTGCATGTACTCAGCATGCACCCCAACCATGAGCCTTAGCTCATGATAACTATTTAACACACACACACTAAACACTGCAAAGTTTATCTGAAGTATTTTAATTTTATTTTTTTTGCTGCAAAGGTTCACTTGCACTATTCTGTTACATAATTGTGTTAGTTACCATTTAAAAATTATTTTTTTCTTCCTTTCAAATGTCAATGCATTTTCTACCATTTGTTGCTACATAAAAATAATCTTAATGGTTTAAAACATTATTAACAATAATTTTGCTCATAAGCCTATAATTTGTGCAGCCTCCAAGTCAGAAAGGACAGCTCATCTCTGTTCCATGGCTGCTGGGATATTTAGAAGCCTTGGCATTGGTAAGTGGCTTGTAAGGTAACTCATGAGTGAAGCATGCACAAGCACAGCTGCCTCTTAGAACCTTCCTTCAAAGTCCACTGAGCAATATTATCACTTCTCTAGGCCTCTTATACAGCAAGAAGGTCATGCAAACTTCTTGAAGAACAGGGAAAGTAATAGCCATCTGTTGTGGCTGAGCTGAAAGAGGATGTCAAGTCTCAATGAATACGATTTTTCTTTTTAGATAACCTTTACACTGTCTGCCACTTTACTATTTCAAGATGATCATTTAGTTGGATACTTTTGCTATGCTCTTTAATTGGATTTAATGTTTAATCCTGTGAGCTGGGGAGATAACTTAGTGGTTAGGACACAATTTCAGTTCCCAGACCCCACTTTTTGATGCATGTGTGTACAATCGAGCAATGCACTTAGAACACCATCAGGTCATATCGAATTCACTTTTGTTTTATCATTAGGCCTCCTATAATTTATCATAAATGTCACAAATGTTTATTACTTTGCTTAATTATTTCATTGTTGATAAATATCAAGTTAATCCTATATTTAAAAGCTTGTTGCAAGCAAGCCCTTAAGTCACATTTTGCTCACAGTAAAT
>NW_021617122.1:0-2774 GCF_004785775.1 Grammomys surdaster | reverse complement strand
CTCCATGATGGGCGTCGTGTGGGCCCCGTGTCCACCGTGGGCGTGACCGGTGAGTGACTGTCAGATAGGTCTGTTTGGAATGACACAAATTCTTTTATTCATTTGAGTGCTTTGCCTGTACATACGTCTGTGCACCACATGTGTGCTTGAGGAAGTGGGGAGCCTCCATGTGGGTACTGGAAATCCAGGTCCTTTGCAAGACCAACAAATGCTCTTAACCCCTGAGCCAATTCTTGGCCCCCATAGATGACCCATTTTTATTCCCTTTTCTACCATCTTTGTGGTAACACTTATTCTCACAGCAGCAAGGCTGTGTGAGCGCTTCACTTTTCCTAGGGATATATATCTAGATAGGACACTGACAACAAACAAGATATTCCACACGAGTCTGGGATCTGAACTAGTAGGTTACTTATAAGAGTATGGGTGAGGGGTTACTTACAGAAAATATGGGTGATCCAAATTCAGGTGTATTACATAAAAGCCAACCTCCACATGGATAATCATTCACAAAAAAATCCATCCTTGGAGCTTTCTCCAGGTCTCCTGAAAGTAATTTAGCTAATGTTGAGACAGACTATGAGTTTTGTAAGTTTCAGGAGCTTCCTGAGACTTGTGAGTTTTCTTTACTTCTTGGGTAAGCTTTTGTTTGCTTTCTGGATGTTTTGCTTTGATTTGTTTTTGAGAAAAGGTCTCTCTACATAGATATGGCTCTCCTGGAACTCACTGTATAGAGAAGCTTTACTTGGAATTCACAGAGATCTGACCGCCTCCGCCTCTCAAGAACTAGAATTAAAGACACACACCACCACAGCTGGCTACTTCCTGAATTCTAATGAGCTTTCCTCTGATAGGGAACGCTTCAGATCTAAGGAACAATGCTGTGTTCCTTCCTTTGGCTTTTACATTCTGCCCCGCACACACACTTTTCTGCAGTGTTCCTGAGCCTTGGGAGTAGGGGATAGAAATGCATCATTATTTTCTTCCGTCTACTGCTGAGTATGACACAGCAACTGTCATTTTGTTTCAGTAATTTCACCAATTGAGTCCCTACAGTCTAATTGCAAGAAATGTTTTCTTCCATGATTAATTGGTGTTGCTAGCAGCTGTAATCCGTGGATGCAGATGGATTTTAGAAGGCCATTTGATAGGTATATTATACCCATTTAATAAAGCAGTAGCAGCGGCCTACCCATCGGGGGCTGTGTCTTCTCCAGCCACAGGCTTCCCCCCTGGTTTACAGTACAGGATGTAAATTCCCTCCCATGGTGCAGACCTTAGGTCTAACTATGTTGTCCCCATCACAGCTGTGCCTCTATTGTGCCAGTGGGCCTGCATGGGTGGCTTTGCAGAATTCAGGGGTCACAGCCAAGCAAGACTGCTGTTGGGAATTTCCCCATAGCACCCTTCACGGTGCCTGTCCATAATATAAATGCAGACCAGCAAGAAGAGGCCTTCCAGGCCAGTGTCCATCTGGTCCCTCCATGTTCTGTAGCAAAGTGTGCAGTGTCTTCAGCAATAGAGGTTTACTATCTAATTTAGTGTTGCAACCAACAGCCTTAGCTTTGGGGCCTCCTTAACCTCAGGCTCATAGGAAGGTAGCCTGATCCCATTGGACCTCCATTCACCAACCTTACAGCTTCTGGATGTCCACTTTCCTGTTGATGGATGGCATTGTCCTTGGGCTCTTTAACTTGTGACTTCCCTGTTCCTCAGATGACTTTCTAGATATCCAAAATATTCAGAGATTGGCATGATATCATCCATGTAACCCAGCGCTTTCATAGAGGTGGGCAGAATAACAATGCGGGATTCCAGACCCATCCCATGACAAAAAGCAGGACTGTAAAGACAACCTCGGGGGAGTGCTCTGAAGATCTGTTGTTGGCCATTCCGCAGGAACGCACATTGGTCTTGAGAATCCAAGAGCAGAGGTGCTAGTAAAGAACCATTGCGAAAGCTCAACACAGTCCGAAGTGGTCTGATCGGTTTCACTTGTTTTGATCAAGATAGGTATGTTAAGTACAGAGGGACAGATAGAATAAGTATATCATCCTGTCTAGCCTTCTGTGGCATGCAGATGTCTTCCATAAACTCCTCCTCATCCCAGGATACTGTTGCTTTAAAACCACTGTGTATCTCTTTGCACTTGATGGTCTTGGAGGACCAACTCAGGCTCTAACCTACCATGCCTGCTGCTGGCTCTGAGTCCCCAGTTCTGACAAGGGCATGGCTGTCAGCAGCATGGGCTGACATGTGATGGCTATTGGTGGGTGGAGCCCAGGCTACTTAAACAATTTCTATCCCTAGCATAGATCCATACTTTCTTGCAGGGGAGAAATGTGTACTGCATACTCTGGAGGGGGTAACTGTCCCACCCCTAGGTCAGGTTTAACCTTTTAAATCTGCACCAGCTGATCATTCCTGTCTTCTGTGGACTGCTGCCCGGGAGTAAAGTCTGTCAAGAGCTCACTGGTGCAGCACTTGGCATTCTGTTAATGTAGGAATTGTAGGAATCGTATGCGCACTAATATCAGCACACTTTCCTTGGCGTGACCAGAACGGGTCCTTTGGTCTGCCTTGCCTTTCTCTCATTCCCTCTCAACCACTTCTGCGTTTTATAGAAGTCATTTACACTCTGTTCAGAGTCATTCTGCGTTCCCAGAGACTCTGACTCGTGAAGAACACATCCCAGCCTGGGTCCCAGCAAGCCACTGAAGCACTGTGTAGCTCTGGCTGGCCTAGAGTTTGCTATATAGATCAGGCTGGCCCCA
>NW_021617121.1:0-4019 GCF_004785775.1 Grammomys surdaster | reverse complement strand
CTTTCCCTTCCTCCCTCCCTCCTTCCCTCCATTCTTCTCTCCCTCTCTCACCACCCTAAAGGCAATTTTTAAAAAGTTGTCTGTGGTGTGGATGCTAATTCTTGCTTAGTGTGCCCAATCTTAGAGCTTGCATTTTGGTGCATCTTGTTTCAACCTGACCCTCACATGAGCAGCAAAGGGAAATACATTTCAGGGGAGCAGCCTCACTGGATGGTGAAGTGGAGGAGATGAAGTGTTCCATTGACATGGATTGTAACATTCTCAATAAGACACGGGCAGGATGATTGTCTTACCCAACCCAAAGAAAGCCCTCGGATAAACTTTCTGCTAACCCTCCCCTCCCCGAGCCCATCCTGCTACAGGATTGACACTGAGGGATGTCACTGTCCTAGGAAACAGCTGCAGGACATGGGCCATTTTTTCAGCAACTGGCATCCTCAAAACTCGCCACTTGGCTAAGTGTATTAAGTGCCTCCTTCCTGTGCAGTTCCCTTGAAAGCTAGGAAGTTGAAAATCTCTCTCTTTTTAACAAATGAATTATAAACATGTACTTTCCTAGTAGGTTTGCGGCCAAGGGAGATGGTATAACAGGTAAATGCGCTTGCTATGCAAGCATGAGGACCCATGTTCAAATCCCCAGTATCTCTGTCCAAAAGCCAGGTGTGGCTATGGGCAACCTGGAACCCAGCAAGCAGGCAGAGGATCTCTGGAATTTTCTTGCTATTAGCTTAGCTCAGTGATAAAATTTACCTTGAGGGAGCTGCACACATGCACACACCACCACCTCACAATCATACACACAGACAATCCCAAATTAATTAATTCATTAATTAAAATTTCAGAGTAAGTTGGGAATCACACCCAGCGTTCCACCTAAGCTGCTGATGAAATTAAAGGTCTCCCATAGACTACATTGACCATCTGCAATGGAGAGTAATTCTGAACTTCTTTGTTCTTTGTATGGCTATATCCATGTACACACACACATGTGGACACACACACACACACAGAGGATGGTGATGGTAGTGGAGTTTGTAAAAGGGAAATTTTATAATGGGAAAATTGAACATATTCTGCCCCAATCATCAGTATATCAAACAATAAATGCTAGTTTGACCTAGTGGCCACATATAGGACACAGTCTTATGGCTTGGAGCATACTTAGTCTTAGGCATACATAGCATATTTATGAAAAGTGGTGTGTGCACCCATTCTTGTGATTTAGGAGTGCACATCAAAGGGCCCACTTTAAAATAAAAAAACATAATCAGTTCCCTAGGGAAATGAATACAAAAAGCAAATGCATTCCTCAGTGCTCTGTGCCTTGGGGTTGTGCTGTGACCTATTTCTCATGCTGACTTTCTCACTGGACTTCAGCTGGGTAGACTCTGACCTGGGAGCAGAGGAGGCTGTAACCACCCAGAGTCTCTGGATTCCAAGCTGCTCCTGTTTGCTTGGAGGTGTTGGGGTGGAGGGAATTTTGGAGTGGGAACCACTGTGCTTCCCAGATAGGCATTCAACTTTCACAGCAGGAAGAGTCCTGAAAACCACTGGGTGCTGGAGACTCTGGGCTATCCCAGCCTTCTGATAACATAGCCTTTTCAAGTTTGGGGTTTAAAAATGTCTTGTAAATGGAGGGTTTTATGCTCCAAGTTTTTCTCTTAATGGAATAATTCTTGTTCTCATAGGGGCACACATTGTGTGTGTGCGCGCGTGTGTGTGCGTGCGTGTAAGTATGAAGCTATGCCTCATTTAATTTTGGTACATGTCAGTGGTTTCTCTTCTTTGAGCTTCAGGTAAGACTTCAGACCCTTGAAATGGCTCCTGAAAGAATAGGAGGACTCATGGATTTTACAATAGTCGTCTAGGCCATACTGTTGTTTTAAAAGTATCCATTAATTCAGACCTGTAGCTCTAGAATTCAGAATTTGTGTGGCTATGCTTATGCATGTATTGTGTGCTGGATTCTATTCATTCATGCTTGCAGATATTTGAGAAACCTTGGGAGGGTCTAGGTGTTCAAGCTGGTGCCTGTTCTTCATGACAGGATTTTTCAAGCCAATGTCCTGAAAGGACCTTTTGACCTTCACCTGAAACAGATTTCAAAAGCTGACTGCACTTGAGGGACTGCAAAACTAACATGATTATCTTGAGTCAGAAAGTTAGCTGGAAAAGGAGTGTGTGTATGTTGCTCAGTTGGTAGAGTGCTTGCCTAATATGAAGCCTTGGGTTTCATCCCTGGCACTGCATAAAGCAGGTGTATTGATATGCTTTGGAAGCTAGCTGGGATGTTGGAGACCATCTCAGAGAGTTAGCTGGATCTTACAGAGGGGTGCTGTATTTATCATAACATCTGTATGCATGAGTTCATTTCTACACTGCTTACAGCTAGCTAGCTCTTTGTGCAAGGAAGCAGGCATAGAGGATGTAAGGAGCTTGCCCAAGGCCGTGAGCATCGTATGGCTTTCAGTCTGCTCTCTGTAGCTATAGAGCATACAGGCCTCTGTCAAGTCTTTCACCTACTGTCTTCAGAGTATTTAATTTGCTTGTTCTTAGGAGCTCACTAAAGCCATTCATGTATCTTTCGGCAATGTGAGAGCAATGCGTAAGATGTCCTCAGTCCTCCCTGAAGTGTATGCCAGTCTCTGGGAGATGATTTAAAACCAGCATGGGATTGACTGATGCATATAGATTTATGTAACTGGCTTCTACTGGAATTTATTGAGATGTCCTTGTGCTCACTTCTGCAGTGGGGTTATTCACAGGCCCTGGGGACCTCCCCGCTCCCCCCTCTTCTAATCGTATTTTCTCAGGCCCTGGCCAGCACCAGGCTTGAGATTAGTGCAGTGCCTAGTTAGTGATAAGGCCAGAATTGAGTTTGGTCTTTTCCATGGCATCATAAATTGGTGAACACTTGGATGCTGCCACCCTTTTCTTACCCATTTTGATTTTTGGCGTGGTGTCTCCTTATCTTAGTTACTGAGTGCTGAATGCTTTTTTGATGGCATTTGCTAGACCTGTGGCCATTCTGTCTGGAAGGCCTCTGAAGGCAGTTTAAGGGATCTGGAAACCAAGTCCTAGAAGACATGGTAGTCTCGCTCACACTGTTGCATAGCAACAGAAATAAGGCTGGTAGATGCTCTTCTTATCTCTCACCCTATACACCCCACAGCTCCGTTCAGGTCTTTGTCTATAGATCTCCCATGTACTCTGCTGAGGAATTTTCATCCACTCCAGTAAGGCTTTTCGGTGACGTGGTATTCCTTGGTGAGCCTCAGCTCTGCTGGGAGCAAGAGCTGAAGAGGAATGGCTGAGGAGAAAGCACAAGTCTTACATCCATGGTGGAAGTGGCACAAAGGTGGGTAGGAGCGGGCAGTGATGCGGTTAGTCATATAGAGTGTATATTTACTCTTATTTCTTATGCAAGCAATATACTCAAATATTTCAGGGAAAGTTTATGTTAACTCTTTTTCTAATAACTGAAAACACTGGTTCATTTCCCATGGATAAACCACATGGACACCTACTTGGGGTTTTGCTTCTGAATCTCTTTGGAGAACCTTCTGTGGTCCAATGAAGTCCATACCAGTTCACTTACACTGCTATTATGGAGTGGGCCAGCTGGATACTAGTCTCTGGAAAGGATTCATTTCATTTGCTCTATTGGTCTAGAGGTGTTCTCTGTTGGACTAGTTCCTTGGAGAACTTAAAGATATTTTATTTCCAGACTGGGATAAGCTATTTTAAATTCACATCATCTCTATTAGCTTAAGGTGTCCCCCGTGATCTTTGTTTCTATTGGGGAGTTGGGAAGTGTGCTCTGAGGGTGAGCGGTTGTGTAGGGATTGCAGATGCCAGCCCTGTTTTCAGGAGAGTTGTGTAGTATGTATATAGATAAGGTGTGACTCTTGGGAGGTGAGGCTGGATGTTCCCTGGACATGGGTATGTATGGGAATGCTGTAGTGTGCTGCATAGTAAGCCAGAGTGAGTTTAGAATTACAGTGTTCCATGTCTCCGTG
>NW_021617120.1:0-5763 GCF_004785775.1 Grammomys surdaster | reverse complement strand
CCCCCCGAAGGGACGGTTGTGGTGGAGCGCTGCTGTGTTTGAGAGGACAGGTGTCTGAGATGAAAGCCATGCCCTGGAACTGGACTTGCCTGCTCTCCCACCTGCTGGTGGTAGGGATGGGCTCCTCCACTCTGCTTCCACGTCAGCCACCCCAGCTGTCTCAGAAGCCTTCTTTTGTCACATTCCGAGGGGAGCCCGGCGAGGGCTTCAATCACCTTGTGGTGGATGAGAGGACAGGGCATATTTATTTGGGGGCTGTCAACAGGATCTACAAACTCTCTAGTGACCTCAAGGTCTTGGTGACTCATCAGACAGGGCCAGACGAGGACAACCCCAAGTGTTACCCACCTCGGATTGTTCAGACCTGCAATGAGCCCCTGGCGAGCACCAATAATGTCAACAAGATGCTGCTTATAGACTACAAAGAAAACAGGCTGATCGCATGTGGGAGCCTGTACCAGGGCATCTGCAAGCTCCTGAGGCTAGAGGACCTCTTCAAGTTGGGAGAGCCCTTTCACAAGAAGGAACACTACCTCTCGGGGGTTAACGAGAGTGGCTCGGTCTTTGGGGTGATAGTTTCCTACAGCGACTTTGATGATAAACTCTTTATTGCCACAGCAGTGGATGGCAAGCCTGAATATTTTCCTACCATCTCCAGCAGGAAGCTGACTAAGAACTCTGAGGCAGATGGCATGTTTGCTTATGTCTTCCATGACGAATTTGTGGCCTCTATGATTAAGATCCCTTCAGACACCTTCACGGTTATCCCTGATTTTGACATCTACTATGTCTATGGTTTCAGCAGTGGCAATTTTGTCTACTTTTTGACCCTTCAGCCAGAGATGGTGTCTCCCCCAGGCTCCACAACAAAGGAGCAGGTGTACACCTCAAAGCTTGTGAGGCTTTGCAAAGAGGACACAGCCTTCAACTCCTACGTAGAGGTGCCCATTGGCTGTGAACGCAATGGGGTGGAGTATCGCTTGTTACAGGCTGCCTACTTGTCGAAAGCCGGTGCAGTGCTCGGCCAGACCCTGAGAGTCCACCCAGATGATGACCTCCTCTTCACCGTCTTCTCCAAGGGCCAGAAGCGGAAGATGAAATCTCTGGATGAGTCTGCCCTGTGCATCTTCATCTTGAAGCAGATCAACGATCGAATTAAGGACCGCCTGCAGTCCTGTTATAGGGGCGAAGGAACACTAGACCTGGCCTGGCTCAAGGTGAAGGACATCCCTTGCAGCAGTGCGGTGAGTTAGGAGGGATCTCATGGGCCTGGACAGTGGGCAATAAAGACCCAGCTTTTGTAGCCTCTATGGGGTTTCAATGGTATCCATTCTGGGTCTCGTTACTTTGGACTGTCACCAGCCAAGCATTCTTAGTATGGAGGCATCAGCTAGAGCTAAAATGTATATTTTTTTTAGGCACCTCATTCTGGTCTCTTGTTGTTGGTTATGAGAAACAGGCCTGCGAGCGGGTGGAAACACGTAAAGTTGATCTTCTTTGTATTTTGTCCTGGTGGAGCAGGTTAGAGTAAAATGATGGAAGATTCAGGAAAGGCAAGTACAACATGGGTCATCATTTTGCATTTGAGATGGACATAGAATTTCAGAGGATTATGGCTTTATTTTAGCCCCTTGCATATCTCTTAAAATGGCAAATGTGAGTAACGGTGAGATAGGAAGAAATCAACCATATTTTTAAGGCATCTTCTGTATTCATAGTGCCATGGAAAAGAGATCTTTCTTAGTTGGGTTTCTATTGCTGGGATAAAGATAACAACTAAAAGCAACTTGGGGAGGAAAGGGTTTATTTCAGCCTACAGGTCACAATCTTTCAGGAAGGGAATTCAAGGCAAGAATCCTGGAGCCATTTATTTTGACTGGTAGATATGCTCCAGACGGTCTATGGGGATGTTATGAACTTCGGGGACTCTGAAGTGTTCATAAATGTAGGTGGTCAATGAATGATAAACCATATTTGTTCTATGCTATGTGTGCATGTGTATTAAACACTTAAACACAGGTCAGTTGGTCGAAACAGTAGAAGGTAAGTATAGAGAACCCACACATACTTCTCTAATGGAATGATAAGACTGGACCACCAGTTATGAGCAGAAATGTGTTTCACATTGTTTCAGAGGTTGCCATAGTTTACAACCAAGTGTGTACATTTGTTGAGGTCCCACTTGCTGTATCACAACACGACAGGAAGATGAAGGCAAGGCAAGAGAAAGAAAAAGATGAGTGATCTTATCCTTAACCCACTCCAACAATAAAAGAATTAATCCAAGCCAGGAGTGGTGGCACATGCCTTTAATCTCAGCATTTAGGAGGCAGAGAGAGGTGGATTTTTGTGAAACTGAGAGCCCAGATTGGTCTACATAGTGAATTCCAGGACATCCAGGGTTATGAAGAGAAACCATGTCTTGAAAAACAAAACCAAAATAAAACAACAACAAATGAATCCACTCACTAAGCATCTTTTATTTTTCTATGTACTTTGGGAGAGGCCATAAATGTGTAGACCCAGTGTATGTGTAGGTCCCGAGGTTGATATGGGAAATCATTCTCAATCATTCTTCCACCTTATTCTTTGAGATTAGTGTCTTTCAGTCAAGCACAGAGCTTATCAATATGACTAGTTTTGCTAGCCAGCTTGCTTAAAGGACTTTCCTAGCTCAGCCTTTGGCTGAAATTATAGGTGGGCTGCTATGTTCACCCAGTGTGTACATGGGATTCTGTGGATACAAACTCAGGATTCATACCTATATAACAACTACTTTAACCACCAAACTCCTCTCCAGATCCATTATCCAGGAATCTCTTGATTGTTAAAATGCCATCAAATTTAAATCTGCATTTGAGAGAGGGAGAACTTCAACCCATAGTGCCTTTAAATATTCATTTTATATTTGAGTACTCTGACATACTTGAATACAACGCAATAAATATCTCCACCAATGCATTTACACACCCATGTGCATACATTGCTCATGCCTGAATATGGCATGGTAGTACAATCACCAAACAGATAGTTCTTTTGAGATCAGAGGGTTTTGCAATCTCTGACAGTTTTCTTTAGAAAACTTGCCCGACAATTGTTTTGGGCTTTGCTTTGGGAGCCATCTGCAGGGGTCCACCTGACTGTGTGAACAGGTATCTATCCCGCTCTTGCTCCTGCCATACTACAAAAGCCAAGTTCACCACAGAGGCCTACAGAGCAGTAGGCCATAACACTTCATGGTATCCTTGGAGAGAACAGAGGGAGCACAGCTTTTCGAGGCAGACCAATGCCAGGACTGGGAGTAATGGAGCCAGATAACAAGCTTTTGATTTTTTTTCTTTTGGCTTTAATTAGCCCTTTCAAGTTAGAGGCAAGCTCAGAGCTGAGAATAGGGAGGGGGAGGCCAGAAACTGCACAGGGCTAGGGCTGTCTCCCAGCCAGTCTAAAAAAGGCCAGGCCAGCTTTTAATGTACAGTATCAGTTTCCTTTGATTTGGTCGATAGCCACGTTCCTTTGCTCAGGCTCTCTGGTTACAATTCATTTGAGCTCAGCTCAGACCACACATGTCCCATACGGCACAATGTCAGCATCAGCCAGTCGGTACTGCCACACTGTCCCCAGTGTTAGCCATGTTGGCATGCTGCTTTCCTGTGACCCATCCCCAGTGCTGTTGTTTCTTCCAGTCTAGAGACAGAGAATGGACAAGGTGAACTCTGGAATCTTCTTTTGCCTCTGAATCTGGGGCTCCCTCGGGGTCTGTAAAGTGGGAACTGAGTCTCAGGCAGTGTCTTAGTTAGGGTTTCTATTACTGAGATAAACACCATAATCAGAAGTAAGTTGGAGAGAAAGGAATTTAGTCAAACTCACAGTTCCATATCATAGTCCATCACTAAGGGACACCAGGGTGGAAACTGGAAGCAAGAGCTGATTCAGAGGCCACGGAGGAGTACGAATGACGGGCTTGTGCCTTATGGCTTGCTCAGATGGCTTCCGTATAGCACCCAGGACCACTGGCCTAGAAGTGGCACGTCCCACAGTAGGGTGGGCCCTCAACCAAGATAATACACTACAGACGTGCCCAAAGGCAAATCTTATGGAGGCTTTACTCCATTGAGAGTTCTTCAAATCTAGCTTATGTCAAGATGACATAAAATATACCATCACAGCTAGATTTGTCCCATGGGTTGCTACTACTGGAAATAGCCAAAGAAGGCTACAATTTAAGAGGTTGACTTTAAGGGTTTGTTTTGTGAGGGTGGGGGATACCTGTGGGCTTTATTGTAGTTAAAACTTAGAGAGCTTACTAACAGGATATGACCAGAGAGTTTTGATTACCCACTTTATCCTAATTCTGAAAGTTAGAATGCTTATCAGAAGATATTTATTGAGCTTATATGACCTCTTTCATTTCCTGAGGCCTATATTTCTTCCGTGAACTCAGAGCAGAAAGTAGTCTGACCCTGGGTCACTTGCCTACCTCAGGAATCCAGAGCCTTCTGATTGCAGCTCTCAGAGAGCTCCATGGTGCTTCTGCTCCCTATGGGTCAGGAAGGCTGGCTGTATTCATGTCAGAGAAGAGGCTGAGGAACAGTCAGAAGTGGGTCTCCTAGGACTGGGTGGCTATGAGTATAGAAATGTTTGCAAGTGTTAATCCTTGGGCTGTGTTGGATATGGATACTGTGGGAGCTGATGAGACATCTTTAGGTGTTTTGGGGGATGGGAGCAGGCCCCAGCTTTGCTTTTTGAGTCTTTCTTATCCTGGGCCCTAGTCTGCTCTAATTCAAATGGAAGGCATCCAATAATGAAGGCAGTAGAGCCTGCACATTGCTCAAAGGATCTCATGAGAGCCTAGGCATAAGAGACCTAGAACAATCTGACAGGGGACTTAGGTTGTGCTGGGATCCAAGGGCCTGAAGACTAACTTGAGGCCAATTCATTAGGAAGATGTCTAGGAGGGTTAACCAATTTGGTTTAATTTCTATTTCTGTAGCTTCTTACCATTGGTCCTGGCCCTGGCCCTGGCCCATTTTGTAGCCTAATTTAAAGGTTCTCTGCAACTCTCCGTCTATAGAGCACACACCTCTAAGGCTATGGAAAGCATAGTCTACCATTTTTTGTCTTGTGCTTGGACTCAGTGAAGGCCAGCTTTTTCCATAGAAACTTGACAGTTCTAATATGGATTAGGCAGCCCGCTCTGGGGAGTGCACTGTTGTGAGCTAAGGATCTTTGTCCTTCATGAGTCTAGGGTTTGTCCTAGACTTGGGTCCTTACATTTCTCTCCCTCTTTAGCTTGCTGGGGTCTCTCATAGAGCCCTAGCCTCTAGCTCTAAGTAAGTTGATGAGGAGAGAAACATCTTAAATCCTGGTAATGTTTTAGGCAGCTAGGCAACAAAGTAGCCAAGATCAAGGAAGGACCTCAGTCTCTAGGAATGTGAAAGGGAAGTTGATCACTATAGCCTGTAGATGGGACAAAGGTTGTAGTCAAGGGAGTGTCTGTCATTCTACTTCCTGAAGTCTGAGTTTGAAACCAGCTAAGAAACATCAGGCAGCACCAGTCAAGGGCTGATAATGGGAGACAGACAGAGTGGATACAAATCACTTCCTCTTCTCTGTGAGCTTTGACCTTAGAGTGACCTCCTGCTAGAAAAAAACTGGGTCCATGGGGAAGGGACTATTATTTTGAATCATCACCAGTCATCTATCAGGCCCTCATAACTGGGAGTAGAGAATGAGGGCTACCACACGTTTGTACAGCCCTGCCCT
>NW_021617119.1:0-3251 GCF_004785775.1 Grammomys surdaster | reverse complement strand
GAAGTTCTTTTATTGTTGAGAATAGTTTTCGCTATCCTGGGTTTTTTGTTATTCCATATGAATTTGAGAATTTCCTTTTCTAACTCTGTGAAGAATTGAGTTGGGATTTTAATGGGGATTGCATTGAATCTGTAGATTGCTTTTGGCAAGATGGCCATTTTTATTATATTAATCCTGCCAATCCATGAGCATGGGAGATCTTTCCATCTTCTGAGATCTTCTTCAATTTCTTTCTTCAGAGACTTGAAGTTCTTGTCATACAGGTCTTTCACTTGCTTGGTTAGATTCACACCAAGGTATTTTATATTATTTGCAACTATTGTGAAGGGTGTCATTTCCCTAATTTCTTTTTCAGTCTGTTTATCTTTCATGTAGAGGAAGGCTACTGATTTGTTTGAGTTGATTTTATAACCAGCCACTTTGCTGAAGTTGTTTATCAGGTTTAGGAGTTCTCTGGTGGAAGTTTGGGGGTCACTTAAGTATACTATCATATCATCTGCAAATAGCGATATTTTGACTTCTTCCTTTCCTATTTGTATCCCTTTGACTTCTTTTTGCTGTCTAATTGCTCTGGCTAAGACTTCCAGTACTATATTGAATAGGTAGGGGGAGAGTGGGCAACCTTGTCTAGTCCCTGATCTTAGTGGGATTGCTTCAAGTTTCTCTCCATTTAGCTTGATGTTGGCTACTGGTTTGCTGTAAATTGCTTTTACTATGTTTAGGTAGGGGCCTTGAATTCCTGATCTTTCCAAGACTTTTATCATGAAGGGATGTTGAATTTTGTCAAATGCTTTCTCAGCATCTAGTGAGATGATCATGTGGTTTTTTTCTTTGAGTTTGTTTATATAGTGGATTACATTGATGGATTTCCGAATATTGAACCATCCCTGCATTCCTGGGATAAAACCTACTTGATCATGATGGATGATTGTTTTGATGTGGTCTTGGATTCGGTTTGCTAGAATTTTATTGAGTATTTTTGCATCGATGTTCATAAGGGAGATTGGTCTGAAGTTCTCTTTCTTTGTCGGGTCCTTGTGGGGTTTGGGTATGAGTGTAATTGTAGCTTCATAGAACGAATTGGGTAGTGTTCCTTCTGTCTCTATTTTGTGGAATAGTTTGAAGAGAATTGGTATTAGGTCTTCCTTGAAGGTCTGATAGAATTCAGCACTAAAACCATCTGGTCCTGGGCTTTTTTTAGTGGGGAGGCTTTTGATGACTGCTGCTATTTCCTGAGGGGTTATGGGACTATTTAGATGGTTTATCTGCTCCTGGTTTAACTTCGGTACCTGGTATCTGTCTAGGAAATTGTCCATTTCATCCAGGTTTTCCAGTTTTGTTGAGTATAGGCCTTTGTAGTAGGATCTGATGATTTTTTGAATTTCTTCAGTTTCTGTTGTTATGTCTCCCTTTTCAGTTCTGATTTTATTAATTTGGATACTGTCTCTGTGCCCTCTGGTTAATCTGGCTAAGGGTTTATCTATCTTGTTGATTTTCTCAAAGAACCAACTCCTGGTTTTATTGATATTTTGTATTGTTCTTTCTGTTTCTATTTGGTTGATTTCAGCCCTGAGTTTGATTATTTCCTGCCTTCTACTCCTCCTGGGTGTATTTGCTTCTTTTTGTTCTAGAGCTTTTAGTTGTGCAGTCAACTTGTTAGTGTGTGCTCTTTCCAGTTTCTTTTTGTAGGCACTTAGAGCTATGAGCTTTCCTCTTAGCACTGCCTTCATGGAGTCCCACAAGTTTTGGTATGATGTGTCCTCATTTTCATTGAATTCTAAAAAGTCTTTTATTTCTTTCTTTATTTCTTCCTTGACCAAGTCATCATTGAGTAGAGAGTTGTTCAGTTTCCATGTGTACGTGGGTTTTCCATTGTTTTTGTCATTATTAAAGACCAGTCTTAGTCCGTGGTGATCTGATAAGATGCAAGGGATTATTTCAATCTTTTTGTATCTGTAGAGGCTTGTTTTGTGACCAATTATATGGTCTATTTTGGAGAAGGTACCATGAGGTGCTGAGAAAAAGGTATATTCTTTTGTTTTAGGATGAAATGTTCTATAGATGTCTGTTAAGTCCATTTGGTTCATAACTTCTGTTAATTTCAAAGTGTCTCTGTTTAGTTTCTGTTTCCATGATCTGTCCATTGCTGACAGTGGGGTGTTGAAATCCCCCACTATTATTGTGTGAGGTGTAATGTGTGTTTTGAGCTTTAGTAAAGTTTCTTTTATGTATGTAGGTGCCCTTGCATTTGGAGCATAGATGTTCAGAATTGAGAGTTCACCTTGGTAGATTTTTCCTTTGATGAGTATGAAGTGTCCTTCCTTATCTTTTTTGATTAATTTTGGATGAAAGTCGATTTTATTTGATATTAGAATGGCTACTCCAGCTTGTTTCTTGGGACCATTGGCTTGGAAAATTGTTTTCCACCCTTTTATTCTGAGGTAGTGTCTGTCTTTGTCACTGAGGTGCGTTTCTTGTATGCAGCAAAATTCTGGGTCTTGTTTGTGTATCCAGTCTGATAGTCTGCGTCTTTTTATTGGGGAATTGAGACCATTGATGTTAAGAGATATTAAGGAAAAATGATTGTTGCTTCCTGTTATTTTTTTTATTAGAGGTAAAGTTATGTTTGTATCTTTTTTGGGGGTTGTTGGAAGATTACTTACTTGCTTTTCCTAGGTTGTAGTTTCCCTCCTTGTGTTGGCATTTTCCATCAATTATCCTTTGAAGTGCTGGGTTTGTGGGAAGATATTGTGCAAATTTGGTTTTGTCATGGAATATCTTGGTTTCACCATCTATAGTGATTGAGAGTTTTGCTGGGTATAGTAATCTGGGCTGGCAATTGTGTTCTCTTAGGGTCTGTATGATGTCAGTCCAGGCTCTTCTGGCTTTTATAGTCTCTGGTGAGAAGTCTGGTGTAATTCTTATAGGTCTGCCTTTATATGTTACTTGACCTTTTTCCCTTACTGCTTTTAGTATTTTTTCTTTGTTTTGTGCATCTGATGTTTTGATTATTATGTGACGGGAGGTATTTCTTTTCTGGTCTAGTCTATTTGGTGTTCTGTAGGCTTCTTGTATGTTTATGGGCATCTTGTTCTTTAGGTTAGGGAAGTTTTCCTCAATAATTTTGTTGAAGATATTTACTGGCCCTTTAAGTTGGGAATCTTCATTCTCATCTATACCTATTATCCTTAGGTTTGGTCTTCTCATTGTGTCCTGGATTTCCTGGATGTTTTGAGTTAGGAGTTTTTTGC
>NW_021617118.1:0-2217 GCF_004785775.1 Grammomys surdaster | reverse complement strand
TCTCGTTGAGGGTTTATTTCTTTCCTTATTGCTGTAGGGACCAGTAACTTAAGGCTGCTCTGTACTATCCTATGCTTGGTAATGAAACAACATGCCATCTTAGGGAATGGAAGAGAAAAATTACTTATTAGTTAAACACACAGCTGGTGGGAAAGCAAACTTATGTGTCCATTTTGCTAATGTCTTAATTTCTATTGCTTTAACAAAACACCTAGTCAAAAGAAACATATGAGAAAAGTGTTGTTTTCTCTATATACCTTGGTCAGAGATAATTGAAAGAAGTCAAGACAACAACATGGATGCAGGGCCCAATTAGAGTTGTCTAAAAGAAATGCAGGGATTTGGGATGGAGCAGAGACTGATGAAAAGACCACCCAATAACAGGCCCAACTTGAGATCCATCCCATTGGCAAACACCATTCCCTGAGACTATTAATGGTAGTCTGTTATACTTGCAGACAGGTGTCTAGCATGGCTATCATCTTAGAGGCTCTACACAGCAGCTTACTGAAACAGATGCAGACACCAATTGTCAAACTTTGCAAGGTGCTTTGGAACTATTATGGAAGAACAAGAGCAAGGATTTCAGTCCCTAAATGGATAGGATCTCCACAGGAAGGTCAATAGAGTCAACTAAACCCTTAGGGCTCTTGGAGACAGAACCTCCAAACAAAGAACATACACCGGCTGGACCTAGGCCTCCCTGCATCTATGTTGTAGATACTCAACTCAGTCTTCATGTGGGCCCTGAACACCTGGAGCAGGGGGCTATCTCTAAAGCTGATGCCTGTTTGTGGGATATGTATTTCTATCTGGGTGGTCTTGTCTGGACACAGTGGGAGTGGTAACACCTACTCTCAAACAGAAGTGCCAATGTGAGGGGAATGATATAAAAATTAAATTGTTAAAAATGTTTTTCCTCCTAAAAGTTTTTGGCAAAATATAAAATCACCAACCATCATATTGTGAGAAAAATGAGTTTGTAGAAGATATTGCAGGTTATTGGCAGGGTCCCAAACTGTTGATATCATTTAAAAGATTAAATTCTGAAACTCACAGATTATAGGTCTTTCATTTTCATCTAGGCCATCTTTCTTTTTTTTTTTTTTCTTTTCTTTTTTTTTTTTTTCTAGGCCATCTTTCATTTCTACTTTGGAAAGAGAAGATAGTCGAATTCAGCCATTTTTTTCTGCATGGAAGCATGTACCTGTCTCATTGGAAACTTCATTTTCTGGGCAATGGGCACAATCAAAGCAGCAGTCCGCTGTTTGTTTCTGATAAATTTTCCTGAATCCAGCAGTGCATGTCACACTACACATGGAGGTGGGAACCTGAAGATATATATGAATGAAGATATATATGAATAGATATGATGATATGTATTCATCAAGTGTATATATATATGCATATGTATATATTTACATACATTTGTTACAAAATTTTTGATTTATATGTAGTTACATATTTTTGATATATGTTTATTTATATGTTTAACAGATATTACTATATTTATTGCTCTGATAAATCACATATAACTTATAAATTTCAGGCACTTTATTATTTTGAGTAAGCCTCCAATTCCCTAAACGTAACACAATATTTACTACATCATGTAATATTAAATGTGTAACAATCGTGTTGTACAGATTTTAAAGTTTTCCTTCCTAAAGTGATTAAATGGAAACACAACATTTATGTGGCATCAATTTCTCACAAATGATTTATATATAAAATAAGAAGGATACTGAGTTGTGTGAGCAGATAAGGTAGTGTAGATCAAGAAAAAGTTCTTTGATGAGTAGGAATAAATGATGTCATAAGACTCTCATAGAATTAAAGATTTTCTAAGTTTAAGACAAAGCCATGAATGTGGAATTAATGAGTATTTCTTCTAGTATATTAGACTATAATGATGTTCAAAGAGTATCACAGAATTTTATGATTTATGTGTAGTTACAAAATTTTATTATAAATATACACATATTTTAAATTTCATAAGTGTGTTTCTGTATTGTGGGGTGAATAGACTTGTAGGTAGATTGGAGCATGAAATGCAGATACCTTAAACCTCTATGACCCTGATTCATAGGAAGTTGTGAGTTAGCAAATTTTCATGGTGGTAACTGAGGATGGACCATTTGCACGGAAATACTACTCAGCTATTAAAAATAATGACGTCATAAATTTTGCAAGCAAATAGATGGAACTAGAAAATTT
>NW_021617117.1:0-8639 GCF_004785775.1 Grammomys surdaster | reverse complement strand
CTTTTTCCCTTACTGCTTTTAGTATTTTTTCTTTGTTTTGTGCATCTGATGTTTTGATTATTATGTGACGGGAGGTATTTCTTTTCTGGTCTAGTCTATTTGGTGTTCTGTAGGCTTCTTGTATGTTTATGGGCATCTTGTTCTTTAGGTTAGGGAAGTTTTCCTCAATAATTTTGTTGAAGATATTTACTGGCCCTTTAAGTTGGGAATCTTCATTCTCATCTATACCTATTATCCTTAGGTTTGGTCTTCTCATTGTGTCCTGGATTTCCTGGATGTCTTGAGTTAGGAGTTTTTTGCATTTTGCATTTTCTTTGACAACTGTGTCAATATTTTCCACCGTATCTTCTGCATTTGAGATTCTCTCTTCTATCTCTTGTATTTGGTTGGTGATGCTTGCGTCTGTGACTCCTGATCTCTTTCTTAGGTTTTCTATCTCCATGGTTGTCTCCCTTTGAACTTTCTTTATTGTTTCTATTTCCAGTTTCAGATCCTGAATGTTTTTGTTTAATTCCTTCTTTGTGTTTTCTTGCATTTCTTTAAGGGATTTCTGTGATTCCTCTTTAAGGGCTTCTATCTGTTTACTTGTACTCTCCTGTATTTCTTTAAGGGAGTTACTTAATTCCTTCTTATAATCCTCTATCATCATCATGAGAAGTGATTTTAATTCTGAATCCTGCTTTTCAGGTGTGATGGGGTGATCAGGGCTTGCTATATTGGGAGAATTGGGCACTGATGATGCCAAGAAACTTTGGTTTCCGTTGCTTATGTTCTTGCGCTTGCCTTTCGCCATCTGGTTAACTCTAGTGGTACCTGCCCTCACTGTGTAAAACTGGAGTCTGTATTTCCAGTTATCTTGCTTATTGCAGATCTCCTCAGAGTCCAGAGGTCTCTGTGGTCTTATGCTCCTAATCTCCTGGGTGCAATAACTCCTGGGACTCAGGCCACCTCTTGGATCTGGAAATCCTTCTGCTCTGAGTGCAGTGGGTCCTCGATGACTCAGGATTTAGTTTCAGCTGCTCTGAGTGCAGTGGCTCCAGCTGCTCTGAGTGCAGTGGCTCCTGGATGACTCAGGATTCAGTTTCTCCACAGGACAGGAGCAGACCGACTCTGTGTCAGCTGCTCTGAGTGCAGTGGCTCCTGGATGACTCAGGATTCAGTTTCTCCACAGGACAGGAGCAGACCAACTCTGTGTCTGCTCCAGCCCAGAGGACCAGGCAGGGGCAGAAGGGAAGTGGAATTCCGGAGGGGCGGGGTTTGGGTAGCTGCTGTGCCCTGGATGTCCCTGGCTCCCCGATCTATCTCTGGGGTTTAGGGAGTGACATGGAGTTCTTACCAGCTGCTCTGAGTGCAGTGGCTCCTGGATGACTCAGGATTCAGTTTCTCAACAGGACAGGAGCAGACCGACTCTGTGTCTGCTCCAGCCCAGAGGACCAGGCAGGGGCAGAAGGGCTACTCCTAACTTTCTAATGGAGATCAACAATTAAAATAGACCTATAGACCTCACCCTAGTGAAATAGAAGCAGTCATTAAAATTCTTCCAGCCAAAAGAAAGCCCAAGGCCAGATGGTTTCAGTGTAGAATTCTACCAGACTTTCAAAGAACAGTTAATGCCAATACTCCTCAAATTATTCTACAGAATAGGAACAGAAGGGGCACTGCCAAATTCATTTTATGAGGCCATAGTTATTCTGATACCCAAACCACACAAAACTCAACAAAGAAAGAGAATTTCAGACTAATTTCCCTTATGAACATTGATGTAAAAATATGCAAACTACTTGCAAACCAAATCCAAGAACACATTTAAAAGATCATCCACCCTGGTGAAGTAGGCTTCATATCAGGGATGCCAGAATGATTTTTTTTTTTTTGGTTTTTCAAGACAGGGTTTCTCTGTGTAGCCCTGGCTGTCCTGGAACTCACTCTGCAGACCAGGCTGGCCTGGAACTCAGAGGCTTGCCTCTGCCTCCCAAGTGCTGGGATTAAAGGCGTGCACCACCGCCGCCACCACCACCTGGCCAGAATGATTTAACATATGAAAATCAGTGAATATAATCACTATGTAAATATAATGAAAGAAAAACATCACATGATAATCTCATTAGATGTTGAATTTGAGAGGGGTTGATTATGGGAATGTGAAGAGTTGAAATAAAGAAAGGGAGGAGGAAATGTTATAATTATATTTTAATTGAAAACAATAACAAAACTAATAAATTTTTACAGCTTTTCTGCCTGGTGATATGACCAAATCATTATATATATTTGATAGGATTGATCTGGTCATTTCTAGCTATCTATATATTCTACCAGATATAAACACAAATAGACTCATGCCTCTCTGACCCATTTCCCTGTCACACAAGCATAAGAATTCACCAGGGGTATCTTCAAGCACTAATTTAGTATGAAAGTAATATGGTTTTTTACTTTGTCATTTTGTAGGGGGTGATCATCAGTCTTCTTGTTGATCTCAGTAGATTCAACAATAAGAAGAAAGACCTCTCCAACTCCGAGTGAAAAATATAATTTTTTCACATGAATTTCAAAGTGTATTTCAAAGTGTAAGATTGAATAATCATAATAATGATGATTTTTGCACATACTTTCATTTGGCATTTTACAACTATTGTTTATATACCTAGAAAATCTATTTGGAACAATTCATAATTTTCTGGGACATTTTTAGCATACAAAATGATTTTATAGACTTCCAGTCTGGGCCCGAGAATAGAGCAGGTCACAGGCGGCAGCTCCGTACCCAACCCCAGAAAACCGAGAGAAACAGGGACTCCCAGGAGCTTGAACTCTCGCAGCATCCCAGGTAAGGAAAAAGCAGCACTTACCCCAAACAGGGAGCAACCGAGACCCACTGGGACCCAGGAATTCGCTCCTGGCCCGGAGCGGGCTCCATCTGGTCTGGGCCCGAGCACTCGAAGATCCCAGGAGGCAGCTCTGCACCCAATCTCGCAGAATCCAGAGGAAGCGGGGCTCGCAGGACCTCTGTGCCAAGCAGGGTCTTGGGCTAGGAGGTGGCAGTGCTTGCCCCCAAACAGGGAGCGGCTGGGACCCACTGAGACCCAGGAGTTCACTCCAGGCTTGGAGCATGGGTTCCTTCCAGTCTGTGCCCGAGCAGATCCCGGGAGTCAGCTCTGCACCCAATCTCACAGAACCTAGAGGAAGCGGGCTCTCGGTGGCTCTAGTTAGCTCAAGCAGTTTCTTAGGCTAGGAGGTGGCAGTGCTTGCCCCCAGTCAGGGAGCAACTGCGACTCACTGGAACCCAGGAATCCGCTCCTGACCCGGAGCCCCGGCCCCTTCCAGTTTCCACCTGAGCACCGAGCACATCTTGGGCCTTAGCTCTAACCCAAGCAGCAAAACCCAGCCCAAACAGTTCTGACACAACCTAGATAATAGGAAAGACAGGCCCCAGTCAGAGACAGCACAGATAACACAAAGGTGATCCAGATGGCGAAAGGCAAGCACAAGAACACAAGCACCAGCAACCCAAGGTACTTGCCATCATCAGAACCTAGTTCTCCCACATTAGAAAGTCCTGAACTACCCATATCACCAGACAAACAAGACCCAGATCTAAAATCACTTCTAATGATGATGCTAGAGGACTGTGAGAAGGAAATAAATAACACTATCAAAAAACTTGAGGAGAACACAAGAAAACAGGATAAAGTCCTTAAAGAAACACAAAAATCCTTTAAAGAATTACAAGAAAACACAAACAAACAGAGGAAGGAGTTGAACAAAACCATCCAGGACATAAAAATGGAAGTGGAAACAATAAAGAAATCACAAAGGGAGACTATCCTGGAGATAGAAAACCTAAAAAAGAAATCAAGAGTCATAGACACAAGCATCACCAACAGAATACAAGAGATAGAAGAAAGAATCTCAGGTGCAGAAGATACCTTAGAAAATATTGACACAACTATCAAAGAAAATGCAAAATGCAAAAAGTTCTTAACACAAAATATCCAGGAAATCCAGGGCACAATGAGAAGACCAAACCTAAGGATAATAGGTATAGATGAGAGTGAAGATTCCCAACTTAAAGGGCCAGTAAATATCTTCAACAAAATTATTGAGGAAAACTTCCCTAACCTAAGGAATTAGATGCACATAATCACACAAGAAGCCTACAGAATGCCAAACAGACTAGATCAAAAAAGAAATACCTCCCGTCACATAATAATCAAGACACAAAATGCACAAAACAAAGAAAGAATTTTAAAGGCAGTAAGGGAAAAAGGCCAAGTAACATATAAAGGCAAACCTATCAGAATTACACCTGACTTCTCACCAGATACTATAAAAGCCAGAAGTTCCTGGACAAATATCATACAGACCCTAAGAGAACATAAAATGCCAGCCCAAGCTACTCTACCCAGCAAAACTCTCAATTACCATAGACAGAGAAACTAAGATATTCCATGACAAAACTGAATTTACACAGTATCTTCCCACAAATCCAGCTCTACAAAGGATAATAGCAGGAAAGCTCCAATACAAGGAGGGCAATCATACCCTAGAAAGAGCAAGAAAATAATCCTTTTCCATCAAACCCAAAAGAAGATAACCACACAAACAATGTCTCCACTATTAGCAAAAATGACAGGAAGCAACAACACCCTCTCCTTAATATCTCTTAACATCAATGGACTCAATTCCCCAATAAAAAGGCATAGGCTAACGGACTGGATACGCAAACAGGACCCAGCTTTTTGCTGCTTACAGGAAACCCACCTCAGTGACAAAGACAGACACTATCTTAGAGTAAAAGGTTGGAAAACAATTTTTCAAGCAAATGGCCCTAAGAAACAAGCGTGAGTAACCATTCTAATATCGAATAAAATCGACTTTCAGCTTAAAGCTATCAAAAAGGATAAGGAAGGGCATTTCATACTTGTCAAAGGAAAAGTCAACCAACATGAACTCTCAATTCTGAATATCTATGCGCCAAATACAAGAGCATCGACTTTCATAAAAGAAACCTTACTAAAGCTCAAAACACACATTGCACCTCACATAATAATAGTGGGAGACTTCAACACCCCACTCTCAGCAATGGATAAATCATGGAAAAAGAAACTAAATAGAGATACAGTAAAACTAACAGAAGTTACGAACCAAATGGACTTAACAGATATCTATAGAACACTTCACCCTAAAGGAAAAGAATATACCTTTTTCTCAGCACCTCATGGTACTTTCTCCAAAATAGACCATATAATTGGGCACAAGACAGGCCTCAACAGATATAAAAAAATTGAAATAATTCCCTGCATCCTATCAGATCACCATGGTCTAAGGCTGGTCTTCAAGAATGACAAAGAGAATGGAAAGCTCACATTCACATGGAAAGTGAACAACACCCTACTCCTTGATAATCAGGTAAGGGAAGAAATAAAGAAAGAAATTAAAAACTTTTTAGAATTTAATGAAAATGATGACACATCATGCCAAAATCTATGGGATACAATGAAAGCAGTGCTAAGAGGAAAATTCATAGCTCTAAGTGCCTACAAAAAGAAACTGGAGGGAGCATACACTAGCAGCTTGACAGAGCACCTGAAAGACCTAGAACAAAAAGAAGCTAATACACACAAGAGGAGTAGACAGCAGGAAATAATGAAACTCAGGGCTGAAATCAACCAAATAGAAACAAAATGAACTATCCAAAGGATCAATAAAACCAGGAGCTGGTTCTTTGAGAAAATCAACAAGATAGATAAACCCTTAGCTAGACTAATCAGAGGGCAGAGGGACAGTATCCAAATTAATAAAATCAGAACTGAAAAGGGTGACATAACAACAGAAACCGAGGACATTAAAAAAATCATCAGATCCTACTACAAAAGCCTATATTCAACAAAACTGGAAAATTTGGATGAAATGGACAATTTTCTAGACAAATACCAGTTACCAATGTTAAATCAGGACCAGATAAACCATCTAAACAGTCCCATAACCCCAAAAGAAATAGAAGCAGTCATTAAAAGTCTCCCTACAAAGAAAAGTCCAGGACCAGACAGTTTTAGTGCAGAATTCTATCAGACCTTCAAGGAAGACCTAATTCCAATTCTTTTCAAACTATTCCACAAAATAGAAACAGAAGGTACACTACCCAACTCATTCTTTGAAGCCACAATTACACTCATACCTAAGCCACACAAAGACCCAACAAAGAAAGAGAACTTCAGGCCAATCTCCCTTATGAACATTCATGCAAAATTACTCAATAAACTTCTAGTGAACCGAATCTAAGAACACATCAAAACAATAATCCATCACGATCAAGTTGGCTTCATCCCAGGAATGCAGGGTTGGTTCAATATTCTGAAATCCATCAATGTAATCCATTATATAAACAAACTCAAAGAAAAAAACCACATGATCATCTCACTAGATGCTGAGAAAGCATTTGACAAAATTCAACACCCCTTCATGATAAAAGTCTTGGAAAGGTCAGGAATTCAAGGTCCATACCTAAACATAGTAAAAGCAATATACAGCAAACCCGTAGCCAGCATTAAACTAAATGGAGAGAAACTTGAAGCAATCCGACTAAAATCAGGGACTAGGCAAGGCTGCCCACTCTCCCCCTACTTATTTAATATAGTATTGGAAGTCCTAGCCAGAGCAATTAGGCAACACAAGGAGGTCAAAGGGATACAAATTGGAAAGGAAGAAGTCAAAATCTCACTATTTGCAGATGATATGATAGTATACTTAAGTGACCCCAAAACTTCCACCAGAGAACTCCTAAACCTGATAAACAACTTTAGCAAAGTGGCTGGATATAAAATTAACTCAAGCAAATCAGTAGCCTTCCTCTACTCAAAAGATAAACAGGCTGAGAAAGAAATGATGGAAATGACACCCTTCACAATAGTCACAGATAATATAAAATACCTTGGTGTGAACCTAACCAAGCAAGTAAAAGACCTGTATGACAAGAACTTCATGCCCCTGAAGAAAGAAATCGAAGCAGATTTCAGAAGATGGAAAGATCTCCCATGCTCATGGATTGGAAGGATTAATATAGTAAAAATGGCTATTTTGCCAAAAGCCATCTACAGATTTAATGCAATCCCCATCAAAATTCCCACTCAATTCTTCACAGAGATAGAAAGAGCAATCTTAAAATTTATTTGGAATAACAAAAAACCCAGGATTGCGAAAACTACTCTCAGCAGTAAAAGAACTTCTGGGGGAATGACCATCCCTGACTTCAAGCTGTACTACAAAGCAATAGTGATAAAAAACTGCATGGTATTGGAACAGAGACAGGCAGGAGGATCAGTGGAATAGAATAGAAGACCCAGAAATGAACCCCCATACTTATGGTCACTTGATCTTTGACAAAGGGGCTAAAACCATCGAATGGAAAAAAGATAGCATTTTTAACAAATGGTGCTGTGTTGGGAGCCGCGGCAGGTGCTGGCAAAGTCCGCCATCGCTAGGTGGCGCTGTCAGCCATAATTCTTCCTAGTAAACAAATAAAGTGCGCATGTGCCATGTAAAGCCCGCCAAAGCGAAGCCCATCCCACGGCGTTTGGCGCGCTACGAGTTTGCGGCCAATCAGAGATGATTACGCTGCTTTAGGGTATATAAGGGCTTTTCCCAGGGCTGGGGGTCGTCTTCTACCACCATTTTGGTTTATGGAAATAAACGTGTTTCTACGGAAGGATTCTGGTGTGTGTGTGTGTGTGTGTGTATGGTTTCGCCGGCGAGATGACTACACGCGCGCGCCCCGCACATTTGGTGCCGAAAAACCCGGGAGAAATTACCATCACCGGCACGTTTTCAGAAGACCCCCCGCCGCTCGCCATCCACGCGTGGAATGAATCCAGAACCGTAGAACGAGGTGATGCTCTCTGAAAGATATGTCTGGTCTTGATTTTTTTCGTCTGCCTCCCCAGGCAGTGCTGGTACTCTTCCTTCTGATTTTACAGGATGGAAAAGCCGCTTGGCGGGCTGGAGAGTGATAGACAAATTACAGGCCCACATGTCAGAAACAGAGACAGAGAAATGGAAGCGCTTAGAGATTCAGAAAGGAAAAGGGAAAAAAAACGTATTTAAGAAATCAGGCCTCCTCGAGAACCAATTCACGGGGATGAGAGATGAGAGAAAGAACGCTCTTGGGAGAGACGGGAGAACAAGAAGCCTCAGGAAGAAACCTCTGTATCTGGTAAAGGAGCTGGGCTTTTTACGGCGTGATAGCTCTGAGTCAGAGGGGCTAACTTCTTCCGACTCAGAGGACTCAGATGTAGAGACGGATGGGGAGGATAGATGCCAGCCGAATAGCCGGCCGCCGCCGCGAGATCGAGTGTTGGAGTTAGTGACGGTTAATTAGAGGCTGTGTTTACAAGAAGAGTGGTTTGGGGGAGACAGTCTAGGCGAATGAGGAATTGGCCCAGTGCCGATTTTGCCTAGGAGGTGACAGCGAAACATAGGTCAAGAGAATTCTAAATTGCCTGCAGCCTAAAAACTGCTTCAGGCGGGAAGAGCAGGGTTAAAAAGAATTAGAAAGCAGGGTATTGAAGTGTTAAATTAGCTGCCTGCTACATCTCCAATGAACGAGATAAAAAGTTACATTTTAAATATGAGAGAGAGAGAAA